>NC_056731.1:800806192-800843692 GCF_019279795.1 Protopterus annectens | reverse complement strand
TGTGAGCCTTAACTTCTTCTCCAGACATAGTACAAATAGCTCAACTTCTTTTCAAGTCCTCATAACATTCTGTAGTATATCTGTTCTGTTTTCCTTTTTTTAGGTTGTTTCACTTTATAATTTACTTCAATTATTTGTTCTATATCAGCAAAAGGTCCTTGCTACTTTGCAAAAAACTTGATCTCAACACTGGGCACCAACACAAATACTTTGACATCTGCTCTGAACTCCTTAAGCCATGAATTTTTATTATGTGTTCTTTATTGTCTCCTGTGCCCTTTCCAAATGTTCCTTAACTATAGGCATTATTGTTTAACCTTTCCTGCAGGTCTGAAGAATGCTCTGTCACATGTCCTTCAGTACATCTAACATGGATGTCTGCTGTACAATAGTTCTAAAATGCAGAGAATCCAGCTGTAGCTTGAGGTAGCTCCCTCATGGCAGAGAGGGGATATGGGAACAGTTGTTCACAATTTTCTCACATCCATTCTCTGGCTTTCCTTAACACAGACATTAAGCTGTTGTTACAACATTCATCTAGCCCACCTATTTGCCAATGGTAAACAGATGGCCTTAGTTGTTGTACTTTACAGAAGTGTCAGAGCCCATGCATTTCTCTGGACAAGAATGGGGTGCCTTGGTCCATAAGAATTTCCCAGGGAATTTCTACTCTGGGAAAAAATAATACTAATTCTTTATCTATGGATTTGGCATCACCTCTTCTTAAGGGTATTGCCTTATAAACTTTATTTGCGTAATCCAGTATTGCCAGTATATACTGAGTACCTGTTACTCAACTTCACCAGTGGACCTACAATGCCCATTGCCATTCTTTGAAAAGGGATTTCTCCTAATGGCAAGGTTATCAAAGGGTTTCTAAGTCCTGATTTAGGCATTGTGTTTTGACATTCTACGCAAGCTATACAAAATGTTTTTTCTTTTATTATACCAGGCCAGTAAAAATCTGGCTAAAATCATGATCTTTGTCATACCTATCTCCAGATGACTGTTAGAAGCAAATACACAGTATTTGATGCTAGCTATAGAAATAGCCATTTTATTCATCATAAGGCAATTTGGCACTCTATATCAACTGCTATGAATGGAAAGTCATTTCTAGATGAAACGTTGAAGGTTCAATGACAAACAGGAAAGCAAAACCTTCTCTTACTATCTTTTTATAATGCACTAAAAATATGGCCAATGAATATAGCTGAAGCATATTTTAACCACCAAAGAATGATCAGTTCCTTTTCAAAGAAGTTTGTCCAAAGTCCTTGTCATGTACTGATTTTTATTGCTGGACAGAGGGAATCCAAGATTTTGTCATGTGTCAGCTCTTTTTATTTTTACCACATGTCTCTGTGTTACTAGGCAGATATTCCATGCACACTTTTCTCAATATGTTCCTAGAAACAATCTTTGTTCACATAAGCTCTTCTCAGTGCATACCTTCAGTTACATATTCAAGAATGTCTAGTTTTAGCTGTATTGGCCCATCTCCTTACTGCAACATATGCCTTTAATTTAAGAAAAAATATATATAAAAATCCATTTAAAGAGACAGATGTTCATATCTTTCAACATTTGAAAAATAACAGAGGGTGGGAAAACTCTCATTATAAGGCCAAAGGTTCTTCAGTTACTAGACCCTATAGCAATGTATGTATCCTTAAACATGCCTAATCTCATGAATGAAAATTATTAAATCTAGTTGGATTAGACCAAATCTATACTCAAAGCATAGCAGTTGAGGGATATACATGTCAACTTTTTAATAATACTCTAATTTCCACTTATACTCATTTGTAGTCACATGCCCCTTATTTCCTTTCCATTTAATCTAACTAGCAACAATTTCACTATTTCACTCCTTTCAAAATTATTTGAAAATTATTACCAAGCCATTGTTTAGAACATTCACAGTATCCAGATGCAAGTTTGTCCCACAAAACGTAATCCTTTGTAGTCCTTTGCAATTTAAGAAAAAAAAAGTAATTATGGCAATGCACATATACATTTATAATCAGGCTTTAGTATAACATACTATTTACAAGTGGCAATAACTTTAACACATTTGAAAATGTATCAAAAATGACTAATATATATTGGTTACCACCCTTTACAAAAATGAATGTTTCCATATAGTTGTCCATAAGGGTCTATATTAGAACATCGAAGTATTACTACATAGAATGTTCTAATATCGAACCATTTCACTCGAAACCCCACAACATCGAACACTCAGAACAGCGAATTTTTTCCCAGGGAAAAAAATTTGCTGTTCCAACAAACATACACATAGCACAAGCACACCAAAATACATAATCCACACACATAGACTTCACAAAACCCTACACTAAACCATACATACACTACTAGCTATCCACTTACCTTAACCCAACCCTAACCCTAAGGTCCGTAACTACTGCACACTCACCTTACCCACTCCCTAACCCTAAAGTCCCTATTGCACACTCACCTTACCCGCTCCCTAACCCTAATGTCCCTATCGCACACTCACCTTACCCCCTCCCTAACCCTAAGGTTCTTACTGCACACTCATCTTACCCACTCCCTAACCCTAAGTTTCTTATTGCACACTCACCTTTGTTCGCACACTTACCTTAACCCAGTTCGTAACCTTCGCTCCACAGTCAAGGAAATAGAGAAGCTGCAGAAATGGCCCACCGAATACTTTCCCTAGGAAAGTATTCGATATTCTGCATCTTCGCTATTTTCAGCGTTCGATGCAAAGGGTTCGATATTAGTACATTCGAAGTAGTAATACTTCAATGTACTAATATAGAGACCCATCCATAACCCCTTTAGTGTTGACGTTCCTTGTTAAACCAAGTTGATAGTTCCTTGTGTTTTATCATGTAAACATATTACCTACTTGTTTGTAGTTGCTTACCTATTCAGATCATACATTTGTTGAAAAAATATCAGGAATACTCTTTCTCTTGTAAATTTATTTTATAACATGTGAAAAAGAAATTTTGTTAATCTCAAAAGTTTGTTAAGGCAAAACTATGTTAATGCATTTCCTTCACCTCATTTAGAACTACTGATATAATTCATATGTAGTAACTAGGCTTGCAGTCTAGGGAGCCATTGAAGAGCCTAAATAAAATTCACAGTTGCCTCCAAGCACTGTCTGCTTAAGTGACTTTCTCAACATCATACAGTAGACAAATGAGGGTTAGGGAATCAAGCCCTGTACCACATGATCTACAGTTCACAGCCTTAACCCTTTACAACAACTGTCAGATTCATCACCTAGTTTATCACTATGTTACCCAGAATGTACATATTCATAGGTCCCCGATGCCTGACGCACCTATATTTGCGCAACTTTTCAAAGTTACTACAACTGATGCATTGTATGTAGCTTCAAGTAAGTGCTCTTTTTATCCTAATTAGAACGTTAATCTCAGTATATTACAATATATAACCCATAATATAATCATTCTTTTTCCTGAGTCAACAAATACAGCACATACCAATATTCTGTATGGCCATTGTTACTGAATTTGCTTCATAACAATTCTTTTTTCAGTGGACATGCAGAAAATAATTTCAAACATAATAAAGCGTACATGGTCTTATTTACCATGTAGGCATTGTGGCATGCTGCTTACATGAAAGTAAGCAGGTTTGCGATCCAATAAACAGAGCTGAGTGGCATGCATGCAGACGCCAACACGGAAGTATCCATGGCATGCAAATCACCTCATAAGCAGGTGAATTTCATGCAAATGAGGGAGGTAGAGTGATCCTTCTTCCTGCAGACCCTGTGTTGGTGTCCGTAGTGTACACGGAAAAATTCCGTGTACAGGATTTTAAACAGACAACAGGAGCTTTAAAGGTGTAGTTAGATGGACAGAAATAACATAGCAAACACAGATATGTGCAAAACTATCCTCCAGGTGTCCAAAAATGTAAGGGAAATAAGTTAAAAATATTTTATTTTTTAATGATCTGGTTATGTTTGTGCAATGCACAGCAGTGCGCAAACATACAGTTATGAAAAAATAAAAAAAAAAATAGCGAAAAAAACAAATTTCATAGTATATGACAGAAATGCAGTATAAAACCCTGTGTGGAGTATCCACAATGGTCGAACAGTGCTGTTTCTAATGAGGTAGGGCCTGGAACCATGTAGTTTCCAGGTTGTGTGCATGGAACCCTATGCCATACCTCTCAAGTGTACCTCATTACGAGGAACGTACCTCATTTGGGGTCTTAAAAAGTTCATGTTCCTCGAAGTTCCCTCAAAGTTCCACATTGAAAGACTCTGTCACACATTCAGTGTTAGGAATTTTTTAAGTGAAATCTATTGTAATTATAAATGAATCATATTAATTCATTAAAATATCTTCTTTATAGGTAAAACCAGCATATTTTAACCATCCTATGGCCTTCCTAGTTGAAGTTCTTAGTAAGCCATTAGTATGTGTTCCACATTTTGCCCATTTGTTCCACATTATGAGGGCTAGTGTTCCTCATTTTGGACATGGAAGGTTGAGAGCTATGCCCCCTATGCAAATGAGTTGGTTACTGAATAGCACAAATGGGTAGCCGTGTCTGCATATCCCTTCCATGCAGGCACCGAACCATGTCAGTGTCCACAGAAGAGGTAACTGACATCAACTGGGGGGGGTGTGTCTGAGGACTTGTAAGCTCATTGGAGCTCAGCTGTGCCTGTTTGTGCAGTGTGCTGCTGTGCTCAGCAGGGGGAGGTGTATATTGGCTGCTAAGCTTTGTTTACCTTCAGGGCGCATGTTTCAGTGTGTTTGCACAGTGCGCTGGCTTACTGAGCATGCCCTTTCATGGGGGTGTGTACAAGGACTGCTGAGCTTTGTTTACCTTCAGGGTGCTTGTTTCTGTGTGTTTCCATGGCACACTACAGTGCTGAGTATATCCAAAAGCCAATTATATATTAATTACTGATTCACTTAAAATATAGCAATTAAATGTTCTTAATGATATACTTGGCATATGAAATGCATCATAGCTAGCCAATCACACAACCTACACCTACAGCAGAGCCCAATAAAGGTTGCATACACCCTACATTCTGATTTCTGCCCCAAACTCTGCACCAGTGGAATACAGACTTGGGAATTTTAACTGAGGGAATGCTAGCAGCTGCTGCAGGTCTGCTACATCTGTATGTGCTAGATGCTGAGGTCAATGTGCTGCTGCTAACAACAGGTCTAGGCAGAGAAGGAGAAGAGTGTTCAGGCCCAGGATAACCTTCCAGGAGCTACATGAGCTGGAGAGTGTAGAGTGCTATAGGGTGGACAGGGATATACTACAACTTACTGAGCTCTGCCACCCTCAGCTAAGACCCACAGCAAACAGAGGGGACTCCATCCCAGCGGACACAAAGGCATGTGTAGCTCTCATGATACAAGCCACAGGTACTTTCCAAAGACCAACTGGGAGCATGATGGGGTCTCGCAGGCATCAGCATCCAGGGTACTCCTCCAGTTCCTGGATGCTATGCTACCACATGCCAGTGACCACATTTATTTTCCCCTCACCCCTGAGGTGAGGGCCAGCAATATGCAACACTTCTACCATGTATCACACTGTCCTGAGGTACTGTGTGCCATAGACTGCAGTCATGTACACATCAGGGCACCACCCGGTGAGGAGAGTAGAATCTACGTCAACCACAAGGGGTATCACTCCATCAACTGCCAGATCATGTGCAATACCCAGGGCATTATCATGAATGTGTGTGCAACATTCATCGCAGCTGTACCAGATGTTTGCCGGGGGGACATCCCGCATGACCATTTACTGGGGGATACTGGCTACACACTAGAACCATAGATGATGACACCCATCAGAAATGCACACACACCCATGGAAGAATGCCATAATGAGGCACATGCACAAACTAGGAATATCATAGACCGTGTGTTTGGGCTGCTGAAGTCATGGTTCTGGTGCCTCAATATATCTGGTGGAGCCCTGCAGTACTCTCCAGCCACATCTGCACAGATGTTCATAGTATGTATCATGATACACAATATGATTGTGCGGAAACAACTGCAGAAGGATCTGCAAATGGAAGGAACACTCAGCCTCCCATCAGTGCCTAGGTCCCCACAGCCACAGGAGGACTTAGAGGGGAACCCCCTGAGTATGTCCCTGTAGGCAGACATAGGCATGGCCAGTATCCCCTGACCTTGACTAAGAGACAACTCATAGCACAACAAAAGATGAGTGAACCAGCACGCAGGCAAATCCAGTGATAAACCAGCTGATACTAAAATGAAAAAATAAATCACTGGAAACCAGGGCAGAGTGAACTAAAACACTTCAATAATTCCAAACAATTTTCAAGTGCACAGAGTGAGCGCATGTCCTTTAATGCTTCCAACCAATTTCCAGATATGCTTGAAGCATATCTAGAAATTGGTTGGAATCATTAAAGGACTTGTGGTGTGTCCTGTATGCAGTGAGTGAAAATGCTGTTAGCCTAAATGTGGCCATGTGTGCGTGTCAGACTGTGACAGAATTGTACATCATGTCACAGAGCAATAGGAGATGTGCACATCACTAGCATGATGGCCATACAGCTGTCAAAATTGGAGACATCTCTACCCCTCATCACAGGCACAGCACATATTGCCCAAGTCCACGGGAGATGCAGCCACACCCCCAGTGCTGAGATGACATCCGCTCAACCAGTCATACAGATGGCATGTGCAGAAGTGCACTGAAGTGCTCTCTGTACCGTACTAGTATGGAGGGTCTGTGTTAAGAGTGCATTACATCTGCTACACAAATGTCACCAACAAGCATGTACTACTAACGTCACATAGTGGCTCAATGTCCTTAGGGTGACTAATCCATCTACTATGCTTCCTAGAGATAGGCAGCTTATACAATCAAGTGGGGTCACACCTTGTCTTGTATTCATGACACAGATCACCTATGAGTACACTGAATGGCACAGGTGGCACTGACACACATTGCAGATGAACAGTGGTGAGCACATACTGATGATATGATAGGACCCTGTGAGTGGCCATACTTTCATCTGCATGTGCCAGAATTGTTTGGAAAGTATGTCAACACATAGCTGTTGTAGTCAGATAGTGGCATGCTTAGGAAGAAATATGGGTATGTTACCTATCAGTGACTGTGACCACAGCTATGCCATATGAATCCTGCCATACCACTGTACAGACATGTTGATGTGTGGTACATGAGTTGTACACCTGTGTGGGCAAGTCTGTGTGGCTACCTGTCACCCCTACGTATGTACATCACATGTAGGGACTGATGTGCTACTAACCGGGGACATAGGTATCCTCGATGGAAAGGATAGTACATATATACTTGATTGGGGTTTATGGCCATTACTATGTCACCATGTATTTGTAATACCATCATACAAGACACCAACATAACACACTGACTGTATGAGTGCTCATAAGTAGCAGGCAACAGCCAACATTGTTAGCCACACAGTCAGTACCCTTGTGTACTGTGGAGACATGCAGTCCAAGCAGTAGAGGACCCACGACTATGCCTTGTTGAGCACTGCTGCTTACAGAACAGCTAGTGGAGTCAGATGTCCCTATGTTGCGTATGTCTGCCATTAGTGGGCCACATAATGACCCCCACATTGACAGTATCATGGATGCCTAAGTGGGTGCTTTGTACATGTTGCCTGAATGGGTGGTGCAGTGAGATGGCTTGGCTCAGTCTGGGTGTTGTACACCCTGTTGTACCCCCACCCATGTCCCTGATGACTGCCATGACAATGTTTATGGCAACAGTAGGGAAGCAGGGCATTCTGCCAAAATGTGTACGCCATGTACAAACTGGTATGTCAGCTGATGTATATGCAAGTGTCTGAGAGTCAAACCCTGGGAACATAACATCTGGACACAGGATATTTGTGGATGTGTCAGCTGCATCACCACACTTTGTAGATATATGTTCAGAGAGACCAGGTGACACGTATCAAGGGTAGCAGACCTTATCACAAAGTATGACTGCATGATTACAAGGACTGACCCCATTGTCCCTGTTAGACTGTTACAGACATATGCACCTAGGGAGGCATGCACGTATACTGTTGTACCTTGCTGATGTCATATTTATGCTGTGCTGCCATGCCATCCTATGCTGCTGTATTGACACTGTGTATCCATAGTTTATTCCTTCAGACTCCTGGAATAGAAACATACACAGGTTCATGAGACACATGTCATCCTGTAACACTACCACCAGTACAACATCATACAACATAAGGTACATACATGCCAGCATGCGGTATCTGTTGTGTACCACAAGTGGAATGGCAAAACAATACTGCATTATAAACATATATGTCAAGTAATGTAGTCACCCTGTGCATCAGATAAATAGCTTCATTTCCCTGCATCGATGGCAAGGATGACAGGGATGTGGCACAGGTATCATCACATGCACAGGGTGTGGTGTGGTGGTACTGGAGGTCTAGGCTGTGCCAAACAGTTGACAACATGGGAGTGAATCAGGAAGGGGTGGGGGTTAGATGGGCCATGGAGAGGTGCTGTCTGTGTCTATAAGTGACCTGCATGTGACAGTGGTTGAGTGTGTGACAGCTGTGGACCGTACATGGTAGAGTGGACAGATCACCATCTCTGGCCACAAACATGTGAACTGGCACCACCATGCCAAAGGTCAGATTTGGTGCTAGTATCTGATGGTGACTGCTGTCTGCTGGGTCTTTGTCCCCCATGGGATGGCCCAGGATCATGTGCCCATGGTCTGCCATGTTGTGGTGTGGACAGCACACTTCCCTCTGTAGTGCTGGAGGTACTGCCACTATGGGAGCATAACTGCGCATGGCCACGTGGACTCTCAGCACTTGGTGTGGCTGACCTACGTCCACAGGTCCGGTGGCAAACTCTGGCCAGACATTCCAGCACAGACAAAGTGCAGCCCAAGACAGACACTGTCTCATCCCAGTGTCTGTCCACTGCATCAGTGAACTGATCCAGGGTGTCCCCGATGCGGTGGAGGCAGTCACAATTATCAGACTGTTCTGCATCCATAACCCTAAGCATACATCTGGTGTTCTGTTCAGAATAGGCCTGTGCCTCCATGACGGCCCAAAACATATGTTGAGTGACTCAAAATGCAACACCAGCAATAGGTGGTGGATGGAGAGCAGGCATCTTACAAGCACCCCCGTCAATCTGCCTGTGTGGGACGTTGCTAGCTGTCTGGTTATGGCCAATGTCTACACTCACTGGAGCCATAGTTGCCATAATTTCCTAATCAATGTATCCACCCTCTGACTGTCCAATATCTGTGGCTTCTGGGAACTGGGTATGTGTGGACATACTGACTGTGTGCAGAGACAATGGGGGCAGAAGAGGGATGTCAACCTCTGGGACAGATTCAGCCACCAACAACCCCACCTGTGCCTCACTATGGTCACCATCATCATCAGAGTCCGATGAGATACTGACATCAGGTCATGAGTGGACAGACTCCAACCTCCCTGGTCACCTGCAAAAACCAAGACAAAAGCAATACATTACTTATGTAGAACATACTGACAGTTTTAAGTCTTTTTAGTATATAAAATAAATGAATATAAAATTGCTGCAGAAAAACCACATAACTTACACATGAATTAGTTTAGCAGTATCTATACTTATAGAGATATGATAAGATGAAGTATGGATTAAAAAGGATTCTATTTTGGCAGCCAATGATATGTGGAAGATACTAAACAAATGATAATGCATATATTGAGAAAATAGAAGCTCCTGATTATGTATAGTGATGGGCAATATAAACAATGAAAATGTTTTTTTAAACAAGAAACATCTTTATTAAATTGTCTTGTATGACATAGGTGATCATACATTTATATAACTGAAAACAAAGCATATTGACATGGTAATCCACACAGACTCATACAAATGAGGATCCACAACTGCATTACCAGTCTCACATCTTCTCATCTCCACTCCCATGCACAACAGACAATCTTACAACAACATACACATACAAGTCAAAGCCTTTATAACATGCACATCAGCTACATCCAAAGTTGCCAGTACAATTGACATGTAAGGTATGCAATATGACACTATATGTGATAGAACTGCACATTAAATCCAGTGCACCTATCTTGTGAATGATATGCCAGTACTAGTGTCACTGCCTCAGGTATGTAACATCTACCTTTTGTGTTTGAACAGGCATCTTGGATTACTTGTCTCATGTATACCAGGCTGCACAGTCACTCATAACTATAAGTGAAAATGTTTTAATGTTCATTCAAATACACATCTGTGATTACCCAGTTTATGAACTGTAGTCAACTGTTCCAGAATGGTACATACAAATATATTCATCTGACTAAACACAACATTTGTAAACAGTGCAATATGGCAGCCATTAACTTTCATAGGGTATATATGATCCATAAAACAACAGTATCATGCTTACCAGGTACAGGACCATGGGCTTTGGCAACTCCTGATGGACCTATGAAAGGGTGAGGGATAGGTATTGTCAGCACCACCATATCTTGCAGCACTACAGGGTAATATGTGCATATATCCACTTGTACAGTAGCCAGTGTTACTGGCTATATTGCTGAGATTCAGAGTATGAGTGCACAACTGAGCTTAAACCCCAACCTTCCCAATGCAGATAGACCTGACACCAATGTACTGGTATGTACAGCCTGCCACAATGACTGATAAAGTATTAAAATAGATAGTGGACACAGTAAGGTTACCTGGATGCTCATCTGCTGGGTCAGTGTGGCACCCACCTCCATGATGTATAGTGTGATGGAAGCCTGGGAGCTGTCATGTGCTCCTAGGTTCACCAGGAATTCCTCTGTGGCTGAGAGTGGTTGTACTGCTGCAGGCCCTCCACCTGTGGTGGGATGATCCCTGGCAACATCAGCTGCCCTTCGTTGTGCAGCATTCACCACATCTGTGGCTCTGTGCTGCACCCACTCATAGGTCCTGTCCTGCTGGCCAATCTGATTGGCATCCTGCACAAGGTCTGCCCACAATGCTGCCCATTGTTTATGATTATGCTTCCCCCTGGACGGCAACATTTGATGATGCTGCCTTAGTGCATCCACTATTACATCATTCTCTGCATCGGAGAAGAGGGCATGTCATCTGTGATACATGGTTCCTGAATGACAATAAAAGGGGAACACATTACAGGACCAGATACGTGGACGTCCAGTATGTACAGATTCAGCATGCCCATAATGGCCTACACTGCCCACTGCTCCCTCACACATCATATACCCACAGTGTGGCAACATACTACATGTGTGGATCCCGGCAAGAGAGTAACACTACGGGAGTATGTCCCTGTGCAGTGACAGATTCTGCTGTATGTTCCTACAACCAGCACTGCAGTGTAATGTGCTGTGTCCCCCTATGGGCAACCTCCCACTACTATGTCATACTGTCACTGCCACACAAATAGCAGTGTGCTATTACAACCACTATATGGGGATAGTCCAGCAACATCAGTGTGCCACAATGACAGAAAACAATGCAAACCTTCTGTAGAATACGTTCCCTGTAGGCATCATACCTCATAACTACAGATGTTTGCAGAATGTCAAGATGTTTGCGTCATACTTTTGGTCATTTTCACACAACATTGTGGATTTCTGATGAAAGGTTGGCCAATCATTGAAGGTTGATGTCAGAAAATAAAGACAGACATCGGAGTTTAAGATGTCATACCCTTCAGAACACAGTTACACTACTGTAATACCTGTTATTCTATTCACTTTCTTACTTTGTATGAGCAATAGTTACAGTGTCCCTAATTTTGGGGCTTTGTTCCTCCATTAATTATGGCTTTGTTCAGATTTCTTGCAGTAACAGGTTGACAGCTATGTTAGGCATAGCTCTCAACCAGACAGGGACAAATGTCAACAGAATCATGGACTTAGCCAGAGTACATCAGGGACAATCAGGGGCACTTTTAAAATATTAGAACTATTTATGTGAGACATTGACAGAATGAGAGGAGGTGAAGTAGTGTACATCATCTGACATTACAGGACTATACACCCTTACTTATTGTCACTATGTATTACATGTAATTAACTAGCTTTTCTACAATGACCAACCGTTGTAGGGGGGATTAAGAGGGACAGAGCTAAGATGTGAGTGGAAATCAGGGACATTTGACAGGCATGCCTGTAGGTGTAGGACAGTTGAGTATCAATGACACCTCATTACTATAGATCTAAGACAGGCTTACTGCTGTAATCCCTATTCTCCATACCTCCATCATCCCATCTGCATCCTGTTATATGGTGGAATTAGTTACATACCTGGTGGAGTGCAGTACTCCTTTGTTGAACTTTGCTTCTGGTAATCTTTTGAAAATACACTCTCTGTGTGAGGTAAGTCTCATACAGACTTGTTCCCCATAACCAGCTGCTTGGCTTTTTGTGGTACTGCTCATCATCAGGTACTTGCCTCTGCACCAATATGTGGCTCTGATATGGTAATTGTGACCAAAACAGCTGCATTGCACTAGCATTAGCCAATGACATGCCACCACAGTGCAATACATAAGGCCTTCATGTAGACTTGGGGCCCTTTCTTAGTTGTTAAGATGGACATTACTGAGGTGTGGAGACTACAGCATCGTAGAGGTAGGTGCCATAACTGTCATCTGTAGAGATTTTATGCAGTATGTCCACAGTTTTGCCTCATATGTGTGGTCAGTGTCCCATGACATTGTGGTCATCTGGCAATTCACTGGCAAACATTGTGGGTTGAGGTCAGTAATGGAAGGATTTACAAAATAAAGCCAGCAACATAGGTGAACTGTGTTATATAGAGTAGTTTATTTAAAAAACTACTTAGACCTCATATTATAGAGAAAAAAACAGACCGGTTTCGGCCAACAGGACTTAATGAATGCTTTTGAGTGAACTCAATATCAGTAATGGAAGACACACATTTGAGTGTCATACTTAATACCCCTCAGAATATGCATGCTAATGCAATAGCTGTTATTCTATCAACTTCTACTGTGTAGGAGCAAACTGTAAAACATGTCCCAATCTCTGGACCTTTATCCTCCCCCATTAAATATGGCTGTGTCCAGATTCCTTGTGCTAGGGGGTTAGGAGGTATGGTAGGCCTGTAGTAGCTACCTTTACATACAGGTGTGCGTGCTACAGGATGCAGCTGCTGGTGCAGCCTAGAACACATAGGGGGAATGTGAATGTGAACACTTTGGAGGAGAACAAGCTGTACATGTAACTGTGGCAGCTGTGTCAGCCCTGTCATTATGGCAGAGCCAGGGTACCTTTTATAATCCAATCAAGACATGTGATTAAGTTACATATGTTATGCAACAGTGCCAATAACAGAGTAGTAGGTGACATATAGTTATGCTATATGGATATGTGCAGTGTGTCCCTACCTGCAGGCCTTTGACTTGCAAAACTGGATAGAGTTCATTAATTAGCAGTAACCTGTGCAAATAAAGATTGCATGACTCAGTCATTAATTTCTGTCTTCACAATAATGTAATTTAACTACAAGCATAAGACTGGATTTGAACCCAGGACTGTGTGTGGCAAAATGTACTGCATGCAAGGTATTTAACAGACTGAGCTACTGAGTCATTGCCACAGCAGGCATATTTGCAAAGTATATGTGCAGACATACAGGCTGTGACACACGCATTGTCTGCATCCATCAGTATGTGCATGGCTTTCTATGGCTATATTTCTGCACCAGTGTCCACGTTGAATATGTTGTTTGCCATTGATGCCTTAGCAGGTGTCTTTCTACATGTTGCTAAAACAAGGGCACATTTACCTGCTATCACAGGCCTCACTTACCTCCATTGTCATGTATTTGGCTGTCTAGTGGTGTATTATTGCACCAGAGTCCAAGGTACACTCCCATTTTTCCCATTAATTTTTAATTCCAGTTTGTGAGGTGCGGTGCAGCACTCAGCTCCGCTGAGACATGCCTAATGACTGTAAGTGGCAATCACTGTAGTGACCTAGAGGAAAACAAAATGTATGGGGCAATGTGTCTTCATGTTTGTTAAATAAGGAGATATCCAGTATAGTGAGCCTAACTTCTGATTTGTTTTCTTAAATGCTTCTTTTTTATGATAGTCAAATTTTACTTGTTTATTAAAGGTGACTGTCTACCTTAAACTTGTCTCTATTCCCCTACCAGATATGAAAAAGAACTTGCTTGCTTTCTGTAAACTTTAACTTTTAACCTTAAGGCTTTCTTTAAATAAATAGCAGAAACTCACGTAGAATGTGTATATTATTCCCAAAGATTCAACAACTGGTCTAGTTTAGATGGAAATTATATTTCAGAGGAGCAAGTGTATTTAAATGAAAGCTTTGAGACCCATCCAGTAACTATAACAGACCATGCATCAGTAAAACTACGATAAAGATAAATGAAGTGAAAATTAGACATTGGTGCCTTTCTTCTGGAATTTAAGGAATTGGTGGCAGATATACTTAAGGAGCTGATAGAGGTATTACATATATTTTGGAAAATGTATGAAAAGTTTTATAAATGAGGGAAATGTAGAAATCAAGAAAAGGCACAAATGGAAATATTTATAGAAGGCATGATTATGCTAATGTTAGAGGACGTCAAGGCTCAATAATCAGTATTTCAGATAGGAAAAGCTGAGATAAGAACAGTGATGTATAATCAATCAACATATAAGTCTCCAGGAACAGACAATATTCCAGTGGAATTTTAGAAGTTCAGAAGGAAGAAAATGATGAAGAACAATACAATACAGCAGTTTCAATACAAAGTAACTTCCCACCCCTAATCTCAAATGTATAATGCACTTGTCAGTCAGATTGTGATGGGGGGGATGGGCAGTGTTAAGATCAATCTAAAGTGGGGAGGGTATGAATGGTAAGCAAATAGTGGCAAAGAATGACCTGATCTGGAATCTGAATTTGGAAAGGAAGAGTTATATGGCATGGTCAGAATGGAGAGGCTGAATGCACTTTCATCCAGATGCTGAGATTCATCAGATCAAATGGCCGAGAGGAGGGACCCTCTTGAAGTTTGAAAAAATTGTATAGGTCTGTGTGGAGGCCATGGTGTGAATGATGAGAAAGAGCCTTATTAAACAAAGTCCTGTTCATAATAACAAACTCACACCAACTACTTGGCTGTGGAAGTGTGCAGTCTGTTTGTTTGTTGTTTGTTTGTCTTTTCGGCTTTTCCTGGTTAGGGGTCACCACAGCGGAACTCCGGTCCACTAATGATTGGCAGTAGATTTTTTTTTTTATGGTGCCGAGTTGCCAGCCCAACACCCAACCTTCAGCGAAGGCACGCTCATTCACACATGTCTTTCGGAGGCCACTCGACCACGGGGAGGACATGCAGACTCCACACAGAAGGCACTCCAGCCGTGAATCAAACAGGAGAACCTCTTGCTATGAGGCAACAATGCTACCGCTGTACCAATGAATTAAAAGTATACCAACAAGGTAAGAAAACTAGGTGAAAAGAAGATAACAACAAAAATCCACAAACTCTTCCAAAATGTGGAAGCAATAGCAGCATATGTATCCCATAATCCAATAAGACTGAAAATCAAAAAGGATGGGAGCAAGGTATAGTGTGGAGAGGGGCGTGGGATATTAGTAGTTGCTTAGTGTGAGGGGGTAAAAGAACAAACCTAGGGCATAGACAGCAAGGAAGCAGGCTGTTAGTAAACTCTGGAAAACATTTGCTCATGTCAGAGCTTCCAGGTGGCCTCAGTACAAGGATTGCATAGGGGGAAATAATCCCATAAGGTAGGTGAGAACACTGGAGTGAGATGTAGGAGTATGTATGGTGACCTGTGATCCTCCTGTGGAGTGAGCAGATTGGGTGGTATCAGCAGGAATGTAGACAGTGGTAGGGTAGTTCATAGAAAACATTTCTATAAGAATACTGAAACAGAGCTGAAATAACACTGGAAATATTGGTCAGTTCCTGGTAATGTTTTTATCTGTTTCCCCATACTACATCACTGTACAGTACTAGTCAAGTCCAAGATGGGAATTCACCCATCAGATATAGGAATTTTGTGATGAGGTAGTCCATGTATGTCCTGGCTGGCTGGTAGAACGTAATCCTGTTGGATGTGTTATTATGGAAAGGCCTGTGTTAGTCCCAGGTGAATGGTTAGTAGCAGTCCTGATGTTTCAAAGTTCTAAGGTAGAAGAAATACTCTCATTGACATTAAGTCTGGAGGTTTTACTATATTTCAGTGATACAGTCACCTGGGGCTTACTACACACAGATAACAGATATTGGATTTTTTTCTTTGCTTTATATTTAGTGCCATTGGCAAAGAAAATAAGAGATTCACAAATTCAAGGATGTAATTGGTGTGGTACTCAAGAAAAGTTATTTATTTGCAGATTATATTATTTGTACTTGATGAATCCAAGAACTAACATTTTGGTATTGTAGAACATACTGACAGTTTTAAGTCTTTTTAGTATATAAAATAAATGAATATAAAATTGCTGCAGAAAAACCACATAACTTACACATGAATTAGTTTAGCAGTATCTATACTTATAGAGATATGATAAGATGAAGTATGGATTAAAAAGGATTCTATTTTGGCAGCCAATGATATGTGGAAGATACTAAACAAATGATAATGCATATATTGAGAAAATAGAAGCTCCTGATTATGTATAGTGATGGGCAATATAAACAATGAAAATGTTTTTTTAAACAAGAAACATCTTTATTAAATTGTCTTGTATGACATAGGTGATCATACATTTATATAACTGAAAACAAAGCATATTGACATGGTAATCCACACAGACTCATACAAATGAGGATCCACAACTGCATTACCAGTCTCACATCTTCTCATCTCCACTCCCATGCACAACAGACAATCTTACAACAACATACACATACAAGTCAAAGCCTTTATAACATGCACATCAGCTACATCCAAAGTTGCCAGTACAATTGACATGTAAGGTATGCAATATGACACTATATGTGATAGAACTGCACATTAAATCCAGTGCACCTATCTTGTGAATGATATGCCAGTACTAGTGTCACTGCCTCAGGTATGTAACATCTACCTTTTGTGTTTGAACAGGCATCTTGGATTACTTGTCTCATGTATACCAGGCTGCACAGTCACTCATAACTATAAGTGAAAATGTTTTAATGTTCATTCAAATACACATCTGTGATTACCCAGTTTATGAACTGTAGTCAACTGTTCCAGAATGGTACATACAAATATATTCATCTGACTAAACACAACATTTGTAAACAGTGCAATATGGCAGCCATTAACTTTCATAGGGTATATATGATCCATAAAACAACAGTATCATGCTTACCAGGTACAGGACCATGGGCTTTGGCAACTCCTGATGGACCTATGAAAGGGTGAGGATAGGTATTGTCAGCACCACCATATCTTGCAGCACTACAGGGTAATATGTGCATATATCCACTTGTACAGTAGCCAGTGTTACTGGCTATATTGCTGAGATTCAGAGTATGAGTGCACAACTGAGCTTAAACCCCAACCTTCCCAATGCAGATAGACCTGACACCAATGTACTGGTATGTACAGCCTGCCACAATGACTGATAAAGTATTAAAATAGATAGTGGACACAGTAAGGTTACCTGGATGCTCATCTGCTGGGTCAGTGTGGCACCCACCTCCATGATGTATAGTGTGATGGAAGCCTGGGAGCTGTCATGTGCTCCTAGGTTCACCAGGAATTCCTCTGTGGCTGAGAGTGGTTGTACTGCTGCAGGCCCTCCACCTGTGGTGGGATGATCCCTGGCAACATCAGCTGCCCTTCGTTGTGCAGCATTCACCACATCTGTGGCTCTGTGCTGCACCCACTCATAGGTCCTGTCCTGCTGGCCAATCTGATTGGCATCCTGCACAAGGTCTGCCCACAATGCTGCCCATTGTTTATGATTATGCTTCCCCCTGGACGGCAACATTTGATGATGCTGCCTTAGTGCATCCACTATTACATCATTCTCTGCATCGGAGAAGAGGGCATGTCATCTGTGATACATGGTTCCTGAATGACAATAAAGGGGAACACATTACAGGACCAGATACGTGGACGTCCAGTATGTACAGATTCAGCATGCCCATAATGGCCTACACTGCCCACTGCTCCCTCACACATCATATACCCACAGTGTGGCAACATACTACATGTGTGGATCCCGGCAAGAGAGTAACACTACGGGAGTATGTCCCTGTGCAGTGACAGATTCTGCTGTATGTTCCTACAACCAGCACTGCAGTGTAATGTGCTGTGTCCCCTATGGGCAACCTCCCACTACTATGTCATACTGTCACTGCCACACAAATAGCAGTGTGCTATTACAACCACTATATGGGGATAGTCCAGCAACATCAGTGTGCCACAATGACAGAAAACAATGCAAACCTTCTGTAGAATACGTTCCCTGTAGGCATCATACCTCATAACTACAGATGTTTGCAGAATGTCAAGATGTTTGCGTCATACTTTTGGTCATTTTCACACAACATTGTGGATTTCTGATGAAAGGTTGGCCAATCATTGAAGGTTGATGTCAGAAAATAAAGACAGACATCGGAGTTTAAGATGTCATACCCTTCAGAACACAGTTACACTACTGTAATACCTGTTATTCTATTCACTTTCTTACTTTGTATGAGCAATAGTTACAGTGTCCCTAATTTTGGGGCTTTGTTCCTCCATTAATTATGGCTTTGTTCAGATTTCTTGCAGTAACAGGTTGACAGCTATGTTAGGCATAGCTCTCAACCAGACAGGGACAAATGTCAACAGAATCATGGACTTAGCCAGAGTACATCAGGGACAATCAGGGGCACTTTTAAAATATTAGAACTATTTATGTGAGACATTGACAGAATGAGAGGAGGTGAAGTAGTGTACATCATCTGACATTACAGGACTATACACCCTTACTTATTGTCACTATGTATTACATGTAATTAACTAGCTTTTCTACAATGACCAACCGTTGTAGGGGGGATTAAGAGGGACAGAGCTAAGATGTGAGTGGAAATCAGGGACATTTGACAGGCATGCCTGTAGGTGTAGGACAGTTGAGTATCAATGACACCTCATTACTATAGATCTAAGACAGGCTTACTGCTGTAATCCCTATTCTCCATACCTCCATCATCCCATCTGCATCCTGTTATATGGTGGAATTAGTTACATACCTGGTGGAGTGCAGTACTCCTTTGTTGAACTTTGCTTCTGGTAATCTTTTGAAAATACACTCTCTGTGTGAGGTAAGTCTCATACAGACTTGTTCCCCATAACCAGCTGCTTGGCTTTTTGTGGTACTGCTCATCATCAGGTACTTGCCTCTGCACCAATATGTGGCTCTGATATGGTAATTGTGACCAAAACAGCTGCATTGCACTAGCATTAGCCAATGACATGCCACCACAGTGCAATACATAAGGCCTTCATGTAGACTTGGGGCCCTTTCTTAGTTGTTAAGATGGACATTACTGAGGTGTGGAGACTACAGCATCGTAGAGGTAGGTGCCATAACTGTCATCTGTAGAGATTTTATGCAGTATGTCCACAGTTTTGCCTCATATGTGTGGTCAGTGTCCCATGACATTGTGGTCATCTGGCAATTCACTGGCAAACATTGTGGGTTGAGGTCAGTAATGGAAGGATTTACAAAATAAAGCCAGCAACATAGGTGAACTGTGTTATATAGAGTAGTTTATTTAAAAAACTACTTAGACCTCATATTATAGAGAAAAAAACAGACCGGTTTCGGCCAACAGGACTTAATGAATGCTTTTGAGTGAACTCAATATCAGTAATGGAAGACACACATTTGAGTGTCATACTTAATACCCCTCAGAATATGCATGCTAATGCAATAGCTGTTATTCTATCAACTTCTACTGTGTAGGAGCAAACTGTAAAACATGCCCCAATCTCTAGACCTTTGTTCCCCCATTGCATATGGCCGTATCCAGATTCCTTGTGCTAGGGGGTTAGGAGGTATGGTAGGCCTGTAGTAGCTACCTTTGCATACAGGTGTGTGCTACAGGATGCAGCTGCTGGTGCAGCCTAGAACACATAGGGGGAATGTGAATGTGAACACTTTGGAGGAGAACAAGCTGTACATGTAACTGTGGCAGCTGTGTCAGCCCTGTCATTATGGCAGAGCCAGGGTACCTTTTATAATCCAATCAAGACATGTGATTAAGTTACATATGTTATGCAACAGTGCCAATAACAGAGTAGTAGGTGACATATAGTTATGCTATATGGATATGTGCAGTGTGTCCCTACCTGCAGGCCTTTGACTTGCAAAACTGGATAGAGTTCATTAATTAGCAGTAACCTGTGCAAATAAAGATTGCATGACTCAGTCATTAATTTCTGTCTTCACAATAATGTAATTTAACTACAACGCAAGACTGGATTTGAACCCAGGACTGTGTGTGGCAAAATGTACTGCATGCAAGGTATTTAACAGACTGAGCTACTGAGTCATTGCCACAGCAGGCATATTTGCAAAGTATATGTGCAGACATACAGGCTGTGACACACGCATTGTCTGCATCCATCAGTATGTGCATGGCTTTCTATGGCTATATTTCTGCACCAGTGTCCACGTTGAATATGTTGTTTGCCATTGATGCCTTAGCAGGTGTCTTTCTACATGTTGCTAAAACAAGGGCACATTTACCTGCTATCACAGGCCTCACTTACCTCCATTGTCATGTATTTGGCTGTCTAGTGGTGTATTATTGCACCAGAGTCCAAGGTACACTCCCATTTTCCCATTAATTTTAATTCCAGTTTGTGAGGTGCGGTGCAGCACTCAGCTCCGCTGAGACATGCCTAATGACTGTAAGTGGCAATCACTGTAGTGACCTAGAGGAAAACAAAATGTATGGGGCAATGTGTCTTCATGTTTGTTAAATAAGGAGATATCCAGTATAGTGAGCCTAACTTCTGATTTGTTTTCTTAAATGCTTCTTTTTTATGATAGTCAAATTTTACTTGTTTATTAAAGGTGACTGTCTACCTTAAACTTGTCTCTATTCCCCTACCAGATATGAAAAAGAACTTGCTTGCTTTCTGTAAACTTTAACTTTTAACCTTAAGGCTTTCTTTAAATAAATAGCAGAAACTCACGTAGAATGTGTATATTATTCCCAAAGATTCAACAACTGGTCTAGTTTAGATGGAAATTATATTTCAGAGGAGCAAGTGTATTTAAATGAAAGCTTTGAGACCCATCCAGTAACTATAACAGACCATGCATCAGTAAAAACTACGATAAAGATAAATGAAGTGAAAATTAGACATTGGTGCCTTTCTTCTGGAATTTAAGGAATTGGTGGCAGATATACTTAAGGAGCTGATAGAGGTATTACATATATTTTGGAAAATGTATGAAAAGTTTTATAAATGAGGGAAATGTAGAAATCAAGAAAAGGCACAAATGGAAATATTTATAGAAGGCATGATTATGCTAATGTTAGAGGACGTCAAGGCTCAATAATCAGTATTTCAGATAGGAAAAGCTGAGATAAGAACAGTGATGTATAATCAATCAACATATAAGTCTCCAGGAACAGACAATATTCCAGTGGAATTTTAGAAGTTCAGAAGGAAGAAAATGATGAAGAACAATACAATACAGCAGTTTCAATACAAAGTAACTTCCCACCCCTAATCTCAAATGTATAATGCACTTGTCAGTCAGATTGTGATGGGGGGGATGGGCAGTGTTAAGATCAATCTAAAGTGGGGAGGGTATGAATGGTAAGCAAATAGTGGCAAAGAATGACCTGATCTGGAATCTGAATTTGGAAAGGAAGAGTTATATGGCATGGTCAGAATGGAGAGGCTGAATGCACTTTCATCCAGATGCTGAGATTCATCAGATCAAATGGCGAGAGGAGGGACCCTCTTGAAGTTTGAAAAAATTGTATAGGTCTGTGTGGAGGCCATGGTGTGAATGATGAGAAAGAGCCTTATTAAACAAAGTCCTGTTCATAATAACAAACTCACACCAACTACTTGGCTGTGGAAGTGTGCAGTCTGTTTGTTTGTTGTTTGTTTGTCTTTTCGGCTTTTCCTGGTTAGGGGTCACCACAGCGGAACTCCGGTCCACTAATGATTGGCAGTAGATTTTTTTTTTTATGGTGCCGAGTTGCCAGCCCAACACCCAACCTTCAGCGAAGGCACGCTCATTCACACATGTCTTTCGGAGGCCACTCGACCACGGGGAGGACATGCAGACTCCACACAGAAGGCACTCCAGCCGTGAATCAAACAGGAGAACCTCTTGCTATGAGGCAACAATGCTACCGCTGTACCAATGAATTAAAAGTATACCAACAAGGTAAGAAAACTAGGTGAAAAGAAGATAACAACAAAAATCCACAAACTCTTCCAAAATGTGGAAGCAATAGCAGCATATGTATCCCATAATCCAATAAGACTGAAAATCAAAAAGGATGGGAGCAAGGTATAGTGTGGAGAGGGGCGTGGGATATTAGTAGTTGCTTAGTGTGAGGGGGTAAAAGAACAAACCTAGGGCATAGACAGCAAGGAAGCAGGCTGTTAGTAAACTCTGGAAAACATTTGCTCATGTCAGAGCTTCCAGGTGGCCTCAGTACAAGGATTGCATAGGGGGAAATAATCCCATAAGGTAGGTGAGAACACTGGAGTGAGATGTAGGAGTATGTATGGTGACCTGTGATCCTCCTGTGGAGTGAGCAGATTGGGTGGTATCAGCAGGAATGTAGACAGTGGTAGGGTAGTTCATAGAAAACATTTCTATAAGAATACTGAAACAGAGCTGAAATAACACTGGAAATATTGGTCAGTTCCTGGTAATGTTTTTATCTGTTTCCCCATACTACATCACTGTACAGTACTAGTCAAGTCCAAGATGGGAATTCACCCATCAGATATAGGAATTTTGTGATGAGGTAGTCCATGTATGTCCTGGCTGGCTGGTAGAACGTAATCCTGTTGGATGTGTTATTATGGAAAGGCCTGTGTTAGTCCCAGGTGAATGGTTAGTAGCAGTCCTGATGTTTCAAAGTTCTAAGGTAGAAGAAATACTCTCATTGACATTAAGTCTGGAGGTTTTACTATATTTCAGTGATACAGTCACCTGGGGCTTACTACACACAGATAACAGATATTGGATTTTTTTCTTTGCTTTATATTTAGTGCCATTGGCAAAGAAAATAAGAGATTCACAAATTCAAGGATGTAATTGGTGTGGTACTCAAGAAAAGTTATTTATTTGCAGATTATATTATTTGTACTTGATGAATCCAAGAACTAACATTTTGGTATTGTAGAACATACTGACAGTTTTAAGTCTTTTTAGTATATAAAATAAATGAATATAAAATTGCTGCAGAAAACCACATAACTTACACATGAATTAGTTTAGCAGTATCTATACTTATAGAGATATGATAAGATGAAGTATGGATTAAAAAGGATTCTATTTTGGCAGCCAATGATATGTGGAAGATACTAAACAAATGATAATGCATATATTGAGAAAATAGAAGCTCCTGATTATGTATAGTGATGGGCAATATAAACAATGAAAATGTTTTTTTAAACAAGAAACATCTTTATTAAATTGTCTTGTATGACATAGGTGATCATACATTTATATAACTGAAAACAAAGCATATTGACATAATTTTAGTTGCAAACTATACATCACAAACCATACTGACATAATTGTAACTGCAAACATTATACATCACTTATAATCTATACAGCCATTGTCAGTCAAACATTACATAGCTCATTCTAATCCTGCCTTATTTTAAACCTTGTTCCTCCTCTGCATGCATTGTTCCCACAATTCCCATTGTTTCTATGCAATTTGCTCCTATCCTCTTCTAAAGATTCCAATTCCAGTTGTTTTATCTCTTTTACTAAAGTCACTACTTCTAGTAAAGCTGGTTTAAAATTTGACTTCCATTTTCTAGTGATTGCTTTTTTTGGCAGCCACCCTAGTTAGACTCAACAAGGCCTTACTATGTCTAGGCAATTCCAATTCTGTATCATTGCTCAAAAAAAAAAATAATTTCCTTAGTCACGCTAATTTGCTCACCCAGTATCTCTGACAGAACAGTCTACCAGGAATCTTTAAAGTCTGCCAACTCATTACACTCCCAGAAAATATGTTCCCAATTGCCTCTTACTTCCCCATCACAAATTCAACATTTGTTGTCTAAGGAAAAAGTCTTTGGAGTCTACTTGGGGTATAAAAATACCTACATAAACACTTCCAAGCAAACATCCTAAATCTTCCAGACTTTGTTACATATTTGGGAGACCTGGGGAGCATCAAACAGGTATAAGCACTCTCTAATCTATAAATTCCCAGTTGTTTCTTTGTGAATTCCTTATTTAATCTCTCTTCCCAATCCTTTCTAACTTCCTCTGATCAATTCTTATAGTTATCTTGCAATATTTTGTATGCCATGTGACGTCCAGCCAATATCCCACCATGCTGCCACTATCCTCGATCTGTAACTAAGGAGCTTCAGTCCTCACTATTGACTCCAATGTGAGACTGTCATTTAAACAGGAGTAATATTTCACAGTTTTCCCCTAAGAGCACAACAGGAACACACTCAATAATCTGGGACTTGACCGTATACTTCTGTCCACCCCTATTGTAACTCCTTATTACACACTATGTGTCTTAGTTTAAGACCTCTGATGCACTCACACTCAAAACAAATTTAAATCTCACACATCCAAACACTTCTGGGAAAGCCTGACACAGATTTCCAGCTGTGCCCCTTCCCCAATATAATACAGCAATGCTGCCACCAGTCAGAGTGTCTTCATGCCCTTCTAAAGGGTTGTCCAGTTATGAAAATTAAATATCAAAATAAATGATAGCTATGAACAGAAGTGACCAGGCCTTCAAGATGACCTGTGGAGCATCAAACAGGTATAACACTCTCTAATCTATAAAGAACACACTGGTTTCCAGCCACAGTATAAAATAATGAAAAACATTTAATAACAAGTAAAATGATTACAAGACTCTAAATCAATAACTTTCAATAAACACCAGAATTCAATAACCAGAAACATAAAATTAAACTGTAGGATAGAAGTCCACCATTCTTGAAAAACTCTTAACTAAAACTTCCTAATTTATCTAGAGAATACTGTCCCTGATCTAATCTAACACATAACAGCAGGGCAAAGGTAGACTTACATTTTTTGTTGAGTTCTCTTTTCTTCAGGTATCACTGCACAGCACTCTGACTGCTGCTCTTCACAAAACTGCTTAGCACTTGACTAACTGCACATCTTAATAGTTTCAACTGTCTTATTTTTAAAATAACAGTCAGATGTTTGAAAAAAAAATTTTTTGTCAATCAGCTGTTCAAATAATCACCTAGCAACCAAGAGCATTCTAATGATATCACCTGTGGTTCAGCTGATTCTCACCAGTACTTTAGAATCTCCCTCTCAAACAGGAGCAATTAAAAAGGTGTCAAGTTAATCTGAGAATATGCACAAATCTCCTGCCAGACATGCTAACACAGATGACAGTGTTTTTATTTTCTTCACATTCCCTACTAATTATTCCATTTTAAACAGCAGCTTCTGTTCTAGCTTTTACTAAAGATTCTACCAGTGCTGGCCTTTTACTTAGGATCTGCCTATTTCTTTTTTTTTTTGCCTATACTCTGATAGCAGTCCTTGATGGGGAAGGCAATTTCTATCCTGCAGTCCAAATAAATTCTTGGCCTCTTCCCATTCTATTACCTCTCCCTTTCTAATTATTTGCTCCCAATACCTTGGTTCTTTAACTAGTTTTCTCCAATAAATTATAGCCTCCTCTTGCTTATTGTCTGTATCCCTAATTGCAGTCATCCCTATCGGCAAAATCTCCTTTCTCCATTCCTGTGTTGGCTTAGTTCTTAGAATACTTTCTGCTACTTTATGAATATAATATTCTGCGTGGTTATTGTTATTCTCCTTAAGGATTTGCATCCAGAATCCCAGTCTCTCCTTATTTCTTGAGCTTCCCCCGTTTCATCATAATCCCTTTCCACTTTGAGTTATAGGTTCTTGCTTGTGCTAAGTATAGGAGCCTTAACTGTGTAGCTCTGAAAATACCCCCTCAAATCAGGTAATCCCAAACCGCCTTATTCCGTTATAAGAATCAGCTTATCCCACTTCACTCTTGCCATCTTCCCTCCCAGATAAAATTCTTCAGCTCTTTATTAATTGCTATCCACAGCTTACTTCTCTTCTGGTTTATAAAAATATGCCTGACCTATGTATAAAACTAACGGGACTAAAAACATTTTAACTGCTTATATCTTGCTATCCATATCCATATAACAGAGCTTCCAATTTCTTACTTTTTGTATTATCTTTAGTTTCTTGCCACATATCCTTAGTTGCCACACTGGAACCTTTTGTAATCCATAATCCTAAATACTTTATTTTATCATGTCCCCATTAATATGGATATTGCTGAACCAATTTGTGTGTGGGTACATAATTTACAGCTATTGCTTTTGGTTTAGCTTCATTAATTTTGTTTCCCAAAAAGATTTGAAACTGCCTCAAAATGTTCCACAGCACCAAAAAGTCCTTTTCTGGTTTTATCAGGCATAAAATAGTATCATCTTCAAATAGATCCACCCTTTTGTGACTACCATACCAATTATATCCTTGAATTTTCTGAGTCTCTTATTTTCTTTGTCAATGGTTCTAAATATAGTGGAAATAAAAGGGAAAGAGGACATCTCCTTCCAATCAGAGAGGGCTACACCCACTTTAATTTTTGCATCTGATCCCTTATATATACTCCTAATCAACCTTATAATTTTATCAGGGAATGAAAATGCTTCCATTGCTCTGCTCATAAAGTCCCAACTTACTCTGCCAAATGCTTTCTCTGCATTGGGACCACCAACAACAGTGGTATTTCTTTACTTTCAGCTTCTCTCAGAATCATTTATTTTATTTTTTATTTATTTAACATTTGTTGACCGGGAAAGTTTGACTAGGACAGAGCCTACTTTTAGCGGAGGCCCAAGGAGAAACGCTCCAGACACATTTCTTTAGAATGTGGGAGGAAATTGGAGTACCCAGAGAAAACCCACGCGAATGTAGGGAGAACATGCAAACAACACAGAAGGCACCCCAGCCAAGAATCAAACCAGAGAACCTCTTGCTGTGAGGCAACAATGTTATCCACTGCACCACTGTGTCACCAATCAGTGTTTTGTTAATATTATCAAATGTTTGCCTCCCCTCCACAAAACAACATTGATCCATATCTAGCAATTTTGGTATCACCTTTGCCATTCTTTTAGCCACTATAGACATAAACACTTTATACTCATGGTTTAGGATTGAAATGGGCCTGTATGAAGCTGGATCTGATGGGTATTCCCCTTCTTTAGGTATTACAGCTACCACCGCTTTCTTTCAGGATGTTGGTGCTTCTCCTCCTCTTAAAATACTGTTTAAAAAAAACTTCCAGATCTTTATCAGTTTTTTCCCTCCTAGCTTCCAAACTTCCACAGGAATACCATCTATTCCTGGGGACTTTACTGTTGATTCATTATACATCACCATTTTTATCTCATCTCCTCCTATCCTAACTATTAGTAATTGAGTCTCATCTACCTCTAACTTTGGCATATTTAATTCTTCCATAAACATTTCCATTTGTACCGTTTCTTGATCTCCATATTTCCCTGCTTTATACAGACTTTCATAAAATTTGCAAAATATTTCTAGTACCTTTACAGGTTCCTTGTTGTATTGATGTAAGCTTGATGATAACCCTTTCTACCTTTCGTTGCCTGAGTCATTGAGATAAAAGTTTTTGTGCTCTGGCATTATTATTAAAAAACAGTTGCTTAACAGCAATCTTTCTAAACTAATGCATATTATCAAGGTAAACTTTTATTTCCTGCCTAGCATTCTGCAATTGCTCCTCTTCTTGTTCTGTGAGATTTCCCCCTATTCTGCGATACTTAACATTTGTCAGGCCATCTAAATAATTATTGTTACTTCTTAGCCATATCTCGCTTTCTTTTATTTATACCCCACTTTAATTTTTCCCACCCCAGCTATATTAACATTATTCTGCATGTATTTTTTTCCATAATTTCCATTTTTTCTATGTAATTTGCTCCTATCCTTTTTTAAACATCCTGATTCCAGTTCTTTTATCTATGTTACAATATTCAATACTTCAAATACAGGTGGTTTAGACTTTGTTTTCTATTGTCTAGTAATTGTTTTTTTTTTGGGAACCATCAGAATTAAACTTAACAAGGCCTTACTATATCTATGCAGTCCACATCCTGTATCCCAGCTCAAAAAAAAAAAAAAAAAATCATTCCCTTAGTAGCACCCATTAGCTCACTCAATAATTCTAACAGAATACTCTGCAGAGAATTTTTAAACTTTGCCAACTCATTACACTCCCAAAACATATGTTCCCAGTTACCTCTTTCTTCTCCATCACACCTTCACCATTTGCCATTTACCTAGGGAAATTATTTGGAGTCTGCCTGGATTATAAAAATACCTATGCAAACACTTCCAAGCAAAAATCTTAAATCGTCTAGACTTTGTTGCATATTTGGTAGCCATACATACATCTTCCCATTGTTTCTTTGTGAATTGCTTAGCCAGTCTCTCTTCCCAATCTTTTCTAACCTCCTCTGAGATTATTATAGTTATTATGCAGTATTTTATATGACCTACTAATTATCCCTTTTTTAACAGCAACTTCTGTTCTACATTCAGCTATAAACTCTACCAGAGAAGGGCTTTCACTTAAGTTAAGGTTATATATTGTTTTGCGTAGTAGAAAAAGTTGTGTATATCCTACATGATGGATAATTCAAGCCAGTTTAGTGATTTAAGGACAGAGCAGTGATTGGGTATAGTAGGGCTGATTGGCTGCAAATCTTGCAACTTTATTATAACATTTTTGTAATCTGGATTTTAAGTGGACTGAAGTTGGGTCAGGGTGGGACAGCCACATAGAAGAAAAGGTAAAAGATACGTGTTGGCTACAGTTGTTCTAGTGGTACTGGTATGGAATTTCATAGGAAGGAATTCAAGGAATATCAGATTGTTTCTTATAAAATGCATTCAGTAAAGCAATACTACTACTAGTGTATGTTTTGCACTACTAAACTCTGTTGAAAGTACTGTAACAAAATTTTAAAAAATTATAAATATTAAGTATAGTAAACATTCTTACAGAACAGCAAATTTAGAATCAGAAAGTGTAAACTACCAAGAAGTTATATTTCTTTATCTCAGCAAAATGTGAAGACATTTAAAAAAATCCTGAAAATAGGGAGTGAACATAATATTCTTGCACCAGTTCCATTGTTCAGTTTATATACAAGAAAGAAAATGTTTAGTTACGTCTAATGGACTCTTTTTCAGATTCTACAAAGTAATGCTTTAAATAAAAGAATAACCAACCACAGTCATATCCTGTCTACCATGGACAGAGGGGGCTTTAGGTTTTCTATGTCTAGCACCCAAAACTCCACATACTGGGGACTAGGTAGTCAGTAGTATACCACCTAAGAGGCTACATTAGTAATCTTACTCCAAATCTTTATCAGATGGACATAGTCTGCATCTGCCTGGCAATACCTCTAGCACAGATTTCCTTTCTTGTGTTCTTTTGTGGCATAACAGGTGTATCTTGTCTAAATTTCAATAATGCACATTGTGCAAAAACAGTAGCATGAGCTAATAGAAATTGTTTCCATTAAATCATTATGTTATTGCTTACTGGATAAAGGTCTGATGCTTATTCTTAAATGTATTGGCCCTAGTTGAAACAGAAAAGGGTTATTTGACCAGCCAACCTATAAAAGGAAATAAATACATAAACTAAATATATTTACTTTACACTAATTTGTTAAGAGACGTGTTTAGAGACCAATTTCCCTATCATACTACTGTATGCTTACTTTCACTACTGCATGATAAATGTGCTGAAAATATCTATACTTAACGTTCCTGACTGAGGCCTGTAAACTCCTTCCTATTCATTGTTATCCCTGCCTAGTCATCCTCTGTCCTTTGGTGTAAAAGAATATGTGTATATATTTAAAAAAAGAAAAGCTAAATGGATAGTAGAATGATTACTCATCTGGCAGTTAGTGCAGAGGATTAAGGCTCTGAACTGTAAATCTGTTGCTTCCTGTAGTCAGTCGTTCAGAGTTTGATTCCTTTCATTTCTATGTGCCTACTTTGTGAAACTGAGCAAATCACATAACCAGACCGTGCTCCTAGGTTATCCCTGAAAAAGGACAGTTTTGTCCAGTGAGCTTACCTGGTTAACAATTAGATAAAAAATGACTTAGTATAGTGCATTACAGTAGTTCAAAATTTGCATGTTATGAAAAGCATCTTCTTTCTTTTGTCATATCAAGAATAATGCATGAACAGCCTTACATAAGCAAAAATAGTCTGACTGCTTTACAGCTCTTTTAGTTTATAATAGCATGCGTGAAAGACAAACACCTCTGGAAGCACAAACATTTTTTTTGTACCAATTTTGGTTAAAACAAAATCCTGCATTGTAACAGCTGCAAGAACAGGACATTAAGAAAAGATAACTGCCTTATAGCTCTTTTCATTCATGCTGGCACGTATCCAAGATGAGCATATGTATATGCATAAAGAAGCTTTTTTTTTTTTTTCAAAATCTTTGAAAAAAAATCTTTGCATTGAAATAATAATATGAATACGATGGCAATAATGAACTGAAAGTAGAAGATCAAAGCACTATCAAAATACTGTTTTCTCCACCCATGATGGGCAAGCAGGTTTCAGTTGTTTATTCCATGCTTCCATCATAGGGGTCTTCCTGCACCTAAGCTGCTAGTTGAAGTCATTAAGATTCAGGAACTCCTCAACATGTTCTTTCCATCTCCTACCATCATTGCTGATAATATTCTGGGCAATGGTTTTGTCTGCTTCTCCTCAATTCGTTAATTTTTGACAGAACCTCACTGAATCCATCCGCAAACCATTTTTCATTGCAATGCCAATCTACTTCCAAAACTATGCCTCCTCTACTTTGATGAGTGCAACAATGACCGTTCTTCCTGGATTGTTGTTGTTTACTGGTTAAATAATAAGACCCCCTTCTGCTAATCCTGCATAAAAGGTCTGTTCAACATGGCTTTCCTCACTCACAACTAATGTCTACCACCAGGTCCAAGAATTATTGCTATGGCAAGTAACAACCTCCTTTCAGCCATAGTCTGTTTGGACTCAAAATCACCAGTCGCTTAGGAATACAGGAAAAGATTTTCTGGAGGCAAACCTCTCAACCTCTTAGTGCAAGAAATCTGGACAAATAGGGAACAAAGGCTCAAAAATAACTGACAGATTTTAAATATTGCTCTTATAAACCTAGAAAAATGCTAGAATAACAAGATTTGATTTAACATGCATTTTCTGAAGGGTATGAAGTATAAAACTCAAACTTATGTCATTATTTACTGGCTTCAGTCCTTGGGGATTTGCCAGAAAAATCACCAATTTTATGAGGAACTAACCAAAACATGAGGCAAAAAATCTGGACAATTGAGAGGCATGTTTGCAGGTGGGAGGTGAACTCTTTCAGCCACAGTTCATTTGGACTCCACTGGGAATACAAAAAAGCTCCTCTGGAAGAGGGAGGTGAACTTATCTCGGTTTTGTATTAGAACATTACCCCACCAGATGCGCTGTAGCAAGGTCTGCCCAAACCCCACCCAGCACTTTGCTCATGACGTTTATTTTGAAAGGTGCTTTGAATAAACATGGGAAACCATCCTCAGAAAGTTGAGTATGCTAAACATTGTAATTATTTCAATACAAAGCTTTTCCTCCCTTATTTGCCGGGACCAGGATTTCCAATTTGCAGTGATCAAAAGCTTCGATAAATTACATCTTAGACTAAATAATTTGGCAGAACATGTACTTACAAATGCTGTACCGATCCGAACAGATTTACCTATTCAAAGGAAGACAGAATATACTGCATTTATACAAAACTAGTACACTATTACGGTGAGAATTACAATTCTTTAAAGGGGAGGGGTGTGAACACATAATATGCTGCATGTATAAAATGTATTACACAGACTTAAAATTTGTATTCTGTAAATGTGCGGGGTGCAGGTGGCAACCTTTATGGGCGGTCTTTTTTACTGTATTTATTGTATGTATTTATTGTCCTACTGCCTCAGAATATTGCTTGTTGCTTTATCTCCAGAAAAAATGCTTAAAGCAAGGTTGGGGGGTACAGGGGGCTTGCCCCCACCTACAAAAGCAATTACTGCACAACATTAAAACAAAGGTGGGGGGTGCATGTGTTATGAGCATGGACTGCAAAACGGGAACTTGTGGATACTGCATCCATATTGCCCTTCTGACCCGCTTCTTACCCTACAACACAGTATGTGGTTTAGTACAAAGTGACAAAGCAAGTCAGACACCCAGGACATGCGGTGCTTTCGACGGTACACTTATAAATGTAGAAAATGAGGATAACTTTATTTAATCTCTGTTACATATCGTGTACTAAAAGCTATAGTAACTCTAATTAAAGATAACATAAAAAAGCATGAAGCCTGTGTTTCAAAATGGACAGAGAATGAATATTCACCATCTCACTGTATAATCTGCAAGGCTTGTCACTCAGCCCTGTCAACTGTGTAGGACACGCCCATTCCTGCACGAAAATCACAGTGAGGTACTGTTCTAATACAAAGCCCTCATCTCCTCAGAAATATCAATAACATGTTCCTAAGACATCCTGACAATGCATTTAAGTTTCTCAGGTCTGTCCAGCAGCCGCATAGTGATGCTCAGTTTTCATTTCAGTCAAACCCCCGCCCTCTTTTTTTTCTCCCTACAGGACGTCAGAGTCCACTCACAAATCTGGTAACAGCAAATAAGAAATCATATTAATAATTTAGCCACAAATAGGGTTGCCACCTTTTCAAATGCTCAAAGTGGGACATTTTTTGTAGAAACATCAAATTTTACAGGGCAAAACATACCCACGGCCAGTAAAATGACAGAAATTCACTTTTTTGCCAGAATAAAAGTTTATTCTTAAAGGATTTGAGTTGCTTATTCTGTTTCTTATAATATTTAGGTGTTTCATATACAAAATAACTGTTTTATGCAACTATTAGAGAAAATATAGGAAATATTTTTGTCCTAAAATCTCAGGACATTTGCCATTTTTTCAATTTTTTTGCAGGACACAACTGCCCAAACAGGGACTGCCCCTCGCAAAGTGGGACAGGTGGTAACCCTAGCCACAAATGATAGGAACGTTTAATGTATTGTCAACAAAATTCAGTATAAAAGCCATCTCTGTCCTTATTGCTCATCTCATCCCTTAAAATTTCGAACGATCAGTAAAAACTAGTATGGAAATACGTAATTATACAACTACTACTATGAAATACACCAAACATTTACTATTACATTGCTTTTTAGCACCTCTTCGCCACTAACTACGTATATAATCTCAGACGGCGAGGGCTACAGTAAATGACGTAACAAGGAGAGATTGTTTAGGAACTGATTTACTCTGGCGCGTATTTATGAAGCAGGGAGGATTTCCAAATGTATTATGTCATTATGCAATTGCATAAATATTACAGCGGTATTTTTAAAACTCTGTATTCCGATGTAGGGGATATCTATACCTTTATTGCTGGGATTCAGCTTGCTGAGTCCGCCAGTCGTCCAGAGGTGGTGCGCTTAACTGATAATGACAAGTATAAAAACTTTCTTAAGGAGCTTATTATTTGTATTCCTCAAAACGCTAGACCTCTCCCTAAAGCCATCAGTTTCCAACAGGTAACAAGATACTGAGCGAATGCTAAGTGTTTCAAGTTAACGTTTCAATGAAATTAATAATATGATACCTCAACTGAGGATGTCTCCCGTTTATGTACTCGATGGAGTACATTTTCCCATTAACATCTTGGAAACGATGTGCTTTAAAGAAGTAAAAATATTGTGTTGCCTCTTGCTGATATATTTACTCTTATTAAAAAGGATCTTTTTATGATTTTAAAGGGGGTGGTAGTGTGTGTGTGTGTGTGTGTGTGTGTGGGGGGGGGGGGGGGGTCACAGGGGGTGCAGCCAAAATGAATTGGAAATTTGTTTGGAGAACATCCGTTTAAAGAGTTGTACATACATATTTTTATTTTTTAATCTTGCGGTCCGCCCACCCATGATGCCCCCTACACCATTTTTTTTTTTTTTTTTTTTTTTTTACTCTTGCTGTTTATCCTTGGTGCAACAGAGTCCCTCTTTCTATGAATCCTTATCATACTTCCCAATCTCTTTGCACAAGAAATCTGGAGAAAGACCAACATAATTGGGGGGACAAGGGCCCCCAAGTAGGGACAGATTTTAAATATGGCTTTTATAAACTTAGTAAGTGGCTTGTCATGGCATGCTTTTTCTGAAGGATATGAAGGCTGAAACTCAAATGCAACTTCAACCTTCAGTGATTTGCCAGAAAACCACACATTTCATGAGGGGCAGTTCCATACCTCTCAAGTTACCTCATTACAAGGAACGTACCTAATTTTGGGGTGTTAAAAAGTTCCGTGTTCCTCGAAGTTCCTGAAAGTTCCACATTGAAAGACTCTGTCACACATTCAGTGTTAGGAATCTTTTTAAGTGAAATCCATTGTAAATAGAAATGAATCATATCAATTCATTAAAAGATCTTCCTTATAAGTAAAACCAGCATATTTTAACCATTCTGTGACCTTCCTAGTTGAAGTTGTTAGTAAACTATTAGTATGTGTTCCACATTTTGCCCATTTGTTCCACATTATAAGGGCTAGTATTCCTCATTTTGGACATGGAAGGTTGAGAGCTATGGGCAGTTCAGAAATATGGGGTAAAAATCTGGGCATTCTGTGAAAATCTGGACAGTTGAGAGGTATGAGACACAAAACTCAAATTTTAAATTGTCCCGTACTTGTCTGCTGTCTCTTATAAGGCACCAGTTTTTCTCTAATATAGATCTAATGATATTGCTATCCAGGGTATACATAGCGATGAAAAAATGTTAAAATTTCTGTTTTTGTTCATTCTAACCTCAGTACACATTACATTTGTCACAGTCCCCAAATTGTCCACAGTAGTACCCACAATAGGCAACAAATGTTTCCGTTCACGTTTATTCATGACCTCCAGCATTAAATTTTCTATGAAACAAGTTGGATAGCCACGTTTTTGGAATATTTCTTTAAGTAAGAAACATTCTTCCCAGAAAGTTTCATCCAGGGTGGTCATTCGAGTTGCCCAAAAAAAACTGGCCCTTAGCAACCACCTTCTTCTGGACTAGTGGGTGTGCAGTTGAAAAATGCAAAAAACTGAATAGGTAGATTTCCTTTAAATTTTAGATAGGAACCTCTTATTGCCAGTATCTTTCATTAATCAGACATCCAGGTATGCAGTATGAATCTCATGCTATTCATGTGTAAACGGTAAGAAACTCGTAGTTTGATTAATGTATGTGAAAAAGTGTGGGATGTTATTCTTCTCGCCATCCCATAAAATAAAGATACCATCCAAAAAGTGTGTGTAAAAAAAAAAAAAAAAAGTACTTGATCCAAAACACTCAGAGTTGAATAAGTAGTTCTTTTCCCCATTTGAACATGACTGTTTTGAAAAGCACCTTTTTATGATTTTAGGTAGTGTGTGTGAAATTTATTGTGTCTGGAGGACAGCATTTAAATAGCTATGCATACAGATTTTTATTTATTATCTTGAGGTCCACCCACCCATGATGCTTCCTACACCATATTTTTTTACCCTTTTTGTTTATCCTGTGGTGCAACAGGATCCCTCTTTTTATAAATCCCTATCATACCTCTCAAACTCTTTGCACAAGAAATCTGGAGAAAGCCTAACATAATTGGGGGACAAAGGCCCCAAAATAGGGGCAGATTTTAAATTTGTTTTTTATAAACTAAGTAAGTGGCTAGAACAACAGGGATTGTGTCGGCATGCACTTTCTAAACAGTATGAAATCTGAAACTCAAATGTAACTAAAATACTCAGTGATTTGCCAGAAAAGCACACATTTTATGAGGGACAGACCAAAAATATGGGGTAAAAATCTGGACATTCTGTGAAAATCACGACAGTTGAGAGGTAAGATGCTTATCAATGCAGGTCCTATCCCTGACTGTGATGATGTTATTCTACCAGTGGAAATGTGCCACTGCAGAAGAGCCAGTCACTGTACTTGATCACTTATAATGCACTGGCATGAAGAATGAGTGGGCTTGCATTTCCTAAGTCCTGCATTAACAACCCTGTTTAAGCCGCAAGATGTTAGAACTCCGAGAGATCCCTTAGATCCCCGTACTCTGGTTACTTAACAGATACAGCAGGGCAGGAATGTAGTCGTACATACAGTTAGTTCTCTAAATGTTCTTTTTTGAGCATCTCTTGGAAATGTTATGGATTAATAAAGTTTGACTATGTCTGTTCAGCTGTCTAGGCTAATGCCTCCAACATGTTTTTTTTTTTTTTTTTTTTACTTAAGTTGTTTATGGGATAGGCTTGTGTTTTGAAAACCACATATTTATAGTCTTAGAGGGGCAACAGCTGAAAATAAAGCATAAGTCTCTCAAGTGTACCCAAACCATGCCCTCATCTGTCTGTGATTTTAAGGACGTCCCTGATTTTTACTGAAATTTTAGCTCTTTCCCCCCTGATCCTACCTAAAACTGATAATTTTTGGAGAAAAGGTGGTGAATTACACTTAATAAATAATGACAATAATTAAGAGTTATAGACTTTTATTTTACTTCAGAAAATGTATATTAATTCACAGTCTCTTTTTCTATCAACGTTTCAAGCTAATAGTACTAATATTTTGAAAGTGTTACTGATTTATTTCTCTATTTGTCCCTTATTCTGTTCAGATTTGTCCCTGATTGGTTGTGAGTTTTTTTAAGGATGTAGGTGTAACAGACACTTGAAAATGTGAGGGTGGGACAGCAATATGAGGTTTTGAGAACAAACTGAAATATTTTGGCTACATTCCTGAGGTGGCTGGAGCATAACCAGTTCATTATTTTTAACCACAATTGGATTTGTTGCTTTGAGATTCTGGGAAACCCATTTTCATTGGGGTCCTGGGAGAAAAATAATTTCCGAAAAAAAAAAAACATTTAAAGCAGCACTCAGTGGACTATTTGCTAAATTAAAAAAAAAATGAGCAGAGATACTTTAGGAAATGTTAAAAAAAAAAAAAATCCGATCTGGTCAGGAGAGAAACTGTTCTAGAACAGTTCAAAAATTGTACAGATTTAT
>NC_056731.1:800778692-800788692 GCF_019279795.1 Protopterus annectens | reverse complement strand
GGGAATGTTGAGAAGCAAGCGTGAAATTCAAACTGCTGTACCCAGCCATCTTCAGAGTTTTTCTCTAGAGGGACAAAATTATTTTTGAATGCAGTACATGCTAAGGAAGAAATACAAAAGTTTGTCCAACAAAAGGTGAGGTGTGAAACAGAAGGATGTTCTGCTTTGTGTTCTTCTAGTGATAAGGGCTACAGAGAGAGACTGAGCTTGTGAAAGCTTTAAGAAAATGTAACAGTTGACCAGGAGACTCAAGAATATGTTGGAAATGAAATAGAGGCAGGATTTGGGAGATGGAGATGAACAGGATTAAAGCTAGTTACTTGGAAATTGACAAATGTGGGTTTATAAAACAATAATTATATCTGTGAAACATAATAGATTAAGAAAATCTGAAAATATTGGACTTACATGGATTTTTAAACTTGCAGGGGACTTTAAACCATATGTCCTACTTCATGGCATTAATATTTGGAGACTAAAATCAGTAACCTGGAAATTGGCAAATGTGGGATTACAAAGCAACAACTATATTTGTGAAACAGGACAGAGCAAGAAAATCTGGAAATATTGGATTTGTTTGAACTTTGTTAAACCTGTAGGGGACTCTAAATCATATGCCCTACTGCATGTCAGTAATGTTCGGACAAATATTCAGGGGGGGGGGATTAACTTTAAGTAAAACATTTTTTTCTTAGCAGAACTACTAAACTGGTACATGATTTTTTCTGCATGTTATTAAGTAAATATTTTAGTTATTTTTAAGTGCAATGGAGATACAAATGTAAATAGGTGCAACAAAAAGTAGAAAGAGCTGTCACAAAGCTTAGGGAGCCTATAACAAGGAAGATAACAAGGAATTCTGCAGAAGTATTAGAAATATTTTGGAAATTCTGTTAAAGTCTATATAAAGCAGAGAAATATGGAAATCAAGAAAAGGTACAAATGGAAATGTTTATCAAAAAATTAAATATGCCAAGTCTAGACTGAGAGGAGGCTCAGCCACTAACAGGATAGGAGGAGATGAGATAAAAATGGTGATGTATAATCAATGTACAAAATCCCCAGAAATAGGTGGTATTCCTGTGGAAGTTTGGAAGCTAGGCGGGAAAAAAAACTTATGAACATTTGGAAGGTTTTACTTAAGTGGAGGAGAAGTATCAACATCCTGGAAGGAAAGCAGTCGTAGCTGTACTACGTAAAGAGGGTAAAGATCTATTAGATCCAGCTTTATACAGGTTCATTTCAATGCTGAATCATGATTATAAAGTATTTATGTCTATAATTGCTAAAAGAATGGCAAAAGTGATGCCAAAATTCATAGATATGGATCAGTGTAGATTTATGGAGGGGAGGCAAACATTTGACAACATAAACATAACAGTGATGTTCCAGAGGGAATCAGAATGTAAGAAAGTACCACTGCTGGTGGTTGGTCTTGATGCAGTGAAAGCATTTGACAGAGTAAGCTCGGATTGTATGAGCAGAGCAATGGAACCATTTGCATTCTCTGATAAAATTATAAGGTTGATTAGGAGGATATTTGAACGATTGGACGTGAAATTTAAAGTGGGTGTGGTCCTCTCTGATGATCTCTGCTTATGCAGAGGAACTAGGTAGGGGTGTCCTCTCTCCCCTTTGTTATTTGCATTATATATAAAACCATTGGCAAAGAAAATAAGGGACTCAGAAATTCAAGGATATAATTGGTATGATAGTCAAGAACAGCTGGTTCTGTTTGCGGATGACATTATTTTATACCTGACAAAACTGGAAAGGGACATTACAGTGCTGTGGAACATATTGAGACTGTTTCAGACCTTTTCAGGATACAAAATTAATGAAGCTAAAACAAAAGCAATAATGGTAAATTATGAACCCACATACAAATTGGTTCAGCAATATCCATATTTATAGGGATGTGATAAAATTAAGTATTAAGGAGTATGGATTAAAAATGGTACTGGTGTGGCAAATAAAGCTATGTGGGAAGAGGCTAAACAAAAGATAATACAAAAGCTGAGAAAATGGAAGCTATGTTGTATGGATATTGATAGTAAGATGCAAGCAGTTGAAATGTTTTTAGTCCCTTTAGTCTTGTACACTGGTCAGACATATTTTTATCAACCAGTGGATAAGTGGTTTGCAGTCGATAAAGAGCTGAAGGATTTTATCTGTTAGGGGAAGATGAATAAAAAAAATGCCGCTCAGGAAGTAACCACCAGATTTTATTACAAAACATAAAATCTTTAAGCTCTTCCATTCAAAAAAGTATTGAACTTCATCATGCGTTTCTGATGAAGTTCAATACTTTTTTGAACGAAAGTGCTTAAACATTTTATATTTTGTAATAAAATCTGGTGGTTACTTCCCAAGTGGCATTTTTTGTTTGTTTTATTGTTTTTCAGGTATGCTGCCTGTTGTTTATTGTTGGGATATTGTTAGGGCAAGATAGCAAGAGTCAAGTGGGATAAGCTAATTCTTCCAGTAGAACAGAGCAGATTGGGATTACCCGAGTTGAAGGGGTATTTTAGAACAACACAACTGACGCTCCTATATATAGCACATGCAGAAAACTATAATTCAAAGTGGAAAGAGATGATGATGAAACAGGAGGGAAGCTCATGTAACAGGGGAGACTGGGATTTTGGATGCAGACCTTTAAGGAGAACAACAAAAATCATACAGAATATTACATTCATAAAGTAGCAGAAGGTCTTCTAAGAAGTAAGCCAACACTAGAATGGAGAAAGGAGATTCTGCTTATAGGGATGACTGCAATTAGGGATACAGACAATAGGCAGGAGGAGATGGGAATTTGTTGGAGAAATCTAGCAAAGGAATAAAGGTATTGAGAGCAAATAACTAGAGAGAGTTAGGTAATAGAATGGGAAGACGCCAATAACTTATTTGAACTGCAGGGTAGAGACTGCCTTCCATATCAGTGATGGATATCAGTGTGTAGGCAATGAGAAAGAAATAGGGGAGGGGTTCTAAATGAAAGACAAACACTGGTAGAGTTTTTAGTAGAATCTAGAAGATAAGTTGTCATTAACAAAGGAATAATTAGTAGACCATGTAAAATATTGTATGATAACTATTAGAATCAGTCAGAAGAGGTTAAGAAGGATTGGGAAGAGAGATTAGATAAGCAATTCACAAAGAAACAATGGGGGATGTATGTATGTATCCCAAATATGAAACAAAATCTAGAAGATTTAGGATCTTTGCCTGGGAGTGTTTAAACAAGTATTTTTTATACCCCAAGCAGACGTCAATGAATTTTTCCTCAGGTGGACAGCAAATGTTGGAGGTGTGATGAGACAGCAAGAGGTAACTGGGAACATATTTTCGGAGAGTATAATGGGTTGGTAGACTTTAAAGATTCCTTGCAGACTGCTCTGTTGGAGATGCTAGTTGAGCAAATTGGGGTAACTATGGAAATAATTTTTTTTTAGCTATGATACAAAATCGGGATTGCTGAGTCTAATTACTAGAAAATGTAAATCAAAGTCTAAACCAACTTTACTAGAAGTAGTGAAGGTAGTAACAAGCAGTGAAGATAATAACAGAGATAAAATAACTGGAACTGGAAATCTTTAGTAAAGGGTAGGAGCAAATTACATTGGAAAAAATGAGAACTGTGGGATCAATACATGCAGAGGAGGAATGATATTTGAAAGAAGGCAGGATTTGAATGAGCTGTGTAATGGTTGAGTAACAATGACTGGATATGTTAAAAGTGATTTATAATGTTTGCAGCTACAGTTGTGTTGGCACTGTTTGGAATGTGTAATGTTTGCAACTGAGAGTAGGTTCATAGGTAGGTACTACGCTATCAGCCCGAGGGCCAAAGCAAGCCTAGCCAACAGTGTAACATGTATTGTTAAATTCCTGCCCCTCTATCGAACAGTGCCCCAGACATAATCCCAGGGGTGAATTTCCTATCACCCATCCACTTATCAAGGTTTTTCTTGAATAGTGCTAATGACAAGCTCTGTTTGATTTGGATGGGAATCCTGTTCTAGAGCATGGGAAGTCTCTGGGTAACGAATCTATCCCTCCAGCATGTCCTGTTTATTGCTGTGGTGAGGTTTAAGTCCCTATAGCATGTAGCTCGGGGAGATTGGGATTTCTTCAAGTGGAGCATGTCCAGTAATTCCGGGTTTGACATTGCTTTGTATGTCAGACAGAGGTCTCCTCGGAGTAAACGGTATGCTACCGAATAGAGTTTGAGTTTCTTGAGCTTGTCGGCATAGGGCAATTGTTTGAGGCCAGTGATCCTCTTGGTGAGGCACTTTTGGGGCCTCTCAAGTTGTTGTAGGTGTCTTGTGAGGTACATCCCAAATGGGGCATTGTATTCAATGAGGGTTCTGATAAGTGATGAGTAGAGGGGAACGATGACTTCCTTATTTCAACCCTTTTGTGATTAAGTGGGCCACGTATAAAGATTTTTTGACCACTGTGGCAATGTCGTTATCAAAGGAGAGGTTGCTATCCACTTGGGTCCCATGGTCTCTTACTACACTTTCTGTGTTGAGTGAACTTCCCCCTATTTGGTAATTCATGGGTACAGTGTTTTTGCCAAAGGGGATAACAATACACTTTTTAGCATTTAGTTTGAGGCTATGATTTTGACACCAGGTGTCAGTCTCGGTGAGGTCCTTTTGCAGGATGTCTAGGTCGGCAGGGGAATCGATAATGGCACCCAGTTTGCAGTCATCTGCAAACTTGATTAGCCAAAGACCCTTGGTGTTCGCTTGCACTTCAGAAAAGTATATATCAAACAGGAGGGTTCCCAGGACTGAACCCTGGGGTACTCCACTTGTCACGGGTTTGGAGTCGGATCTGGAGTCAGTAACTCTTACTGTGTGGGTTCTGTCTGTGAGCCAGTTGGCCACCCATCTCGTGACGTAAGGGTTTATGTTAAGGTTGGTGAGTTTATCAATGATGCCTAACTGAGGGATAGTGTCAAAGACTTTAGCGAGGTCCAGGTAGGCTGTGTGGGCTACCTTGCCCTCATCTATGGCCTTTGTAACTGTTTCAAAGCAGTCTACCAGGATTAGGAGACATGACCTACCTTTTACAAATCTGAATTGGGTAGCATGCAGAGTTTGGAGGTTACCTATATCTTTGTTTATGAGTTCCATGATGAATGGAATGGAATGATGATGATACGCTCCATTGCCTGGCAGACCAGGCTTGTCAGGCTAATAGGTCTATAGTTCCCGGGGTCTGTGGTGGTTCCTCCTTTGTGGAGTGGGATAACCATTATTGTTTGCCATTCTGTGGGCACATAGCCTGTGGTTGAACATGGACTTTAGGTGGGGGGGGGGGGGGTAGTTCATTTTGGAGTTAGTGTAAGACACACAGCCTGGGATGTTGTCCGGTCCCATGGATGCTGTGTTTCTGGCTTTAGAGAGTGCCGTTTTTACCTGTGTGTTTGTGATTGCCAGGGCTGTACAACCATCTGGTATAGTTATGGGTCCTTTGGGGGGTGAGAGTAAAGTTTGCACTGAACCTATCTGCCAATATGTTGGCAATATCAGTTGGCTCTGTATATTTTGTGCCGTTCTGTTGTAGCTCGGTGCAGATCAGGGTGTTGCCATGGAGATTCTTTATATAGCTAAAGAATGCCTTGTGGTTGTCTTTGGAATCCGTGGCAATTTTTCTTTCAAGATTAGCTTTGGAGGATTTTATGAGAGATCTTAGTTTCTTACTGAGGCTTGTCAGTGAGTTCTCCCATACCTGGGTTTATACTCTGTTTTGCAACAGTTTCTTCCTCCTGTTGTAGAGTTTGTTAATGGCAGGGGACCACCAGATTGGCTTCCTTTTTTTGGAGGATAGTGTTTTGGTTTTGTTTGGGATAGCACGATCCATGCACTCGTGCAGGTGCTTGTAGAGTGCATTTGTGTAGGATTCAGCAGTCGTGACTGTATTGAGTTATCCATCTGCAGGGGTGTCACGAAGTTGGTTACCTCAGTTTTGAGAAGCGTGAAGTTCACTTTGGAGAAATTTTTTATGATGGTTTCCTTGTGTGGGGGTGGGGTCGGGATGTGAATATCTAGAGTGATTAGTTTATGGTCTGATCTAACCAGCGAGGAGTTGATCTCGGGTGGTGAGCACTGGTTACCCATGTTGGTAATGACCAGGTCCAAAATATTGTTGCCCCTGGTTGGGGCGTTGAAAGGTTGATCCAGGGCATTAGAGTTTATGAACTCCAGGAATCGTTGAGCCAGGGGGGGTTAGTACTGGAGTAGTTTTCCCAGTTAATGTTTAGTTGAAATCACCCATTATTATGGTGTTTGGTTGGACCCTCATTTTTTCCAGTGTCCCCAAGATTGAGGGTGAGCGTCCTGGGTCATGGTGGGGGATCTATAACAAGCTACAATTTGGAATGTATTTTTGCCCTGGGTTAGTTGCATTTGGATGATTTCAGAGGCATCGTGTTTTGGAACTAGCCTGGAGGTGTGGATGTCCTTGATGAATATGGACATGCCTCTGCCTTTCTTTTCACTATGGTTTATTGTCATTTATGTAATTGTAACATGGGCTGTGTCTTAAATGATAATTTAATAAAGCTGTTTCTTGTTTAAAAAATATGAGTGGTAAAGCAAAGAAAGTGTATACTGTAATTCAGATAATTAATAAACAATCTGCCCTTCCAAATGTAAAGAGAAAAGCCAGTGATATAAAAACAAATTAGATTGCAGTATGCTAATACCAAATTTGCAAAAGAGGGAGGGCATAGTGGCCCCCATTGCCACAACACTGACTTGCCTAAAAACTGAATCTTGAAATGCAAAACAATTATAATTATTATATTTTAATGAAGTGTAGTCCAGCTTTTCTGAACCAGTACCAGAACGTATGATATAGCAGTCATTTTAGTAGTAAAAAATGTTGTTGTGTCTTTCGGCTTTTCCCGGTAAGGGGTCGCCACAGTGGAACTCCGGTCCGCTAATGATTGGCAGTTGATTTTTACGTGCTGAGTTGCCGGCCCTAACGCACAACCTTCAACGAAGGTACGCCCATTCACGCATGTCTCCACAGTAGACGCTCTAGCTGAGAATTGAACGGGACAACGTCTTGCTGTGAGGTGGCACCGCTAAAGTCAAGTTTATTGGTAAATGAAAATGCCAGAAGCATAGCCTTTACTGTATTAGGAATAAAGGAATATGTGATTATGTCTGCCATTACAGGAAAACGTGGCAGTAAGCAGGGGTGATACTATATTAGATACTGTATTAATAGATATTCAAAAACTGTTTTGAAATTTATTCCTACAAAAAATGCGCACATAGTAAATGTAGTTAAGTTACTGGTTGAAAGCAGTGCCCTCTAAGTTACATTGAAATTGCTATTCAGAAATAAAAGCAAAACTTTTTAATGGTAACAACTTATTAAAACCAGCATGTTAATTCATATGCGTCTCCCTTGTATTCAGTTTTTAATTTGAGAGTAAATGTGAATAAGAAATACAATCACTGCTTAGATGCCCACCATAAATGAAGCAGTTGTATAATTTAGCAGTATATAAGTGAACTGTGCTAAATGAGTTTGCTGACAATAACTAAAGTTGTGAAGGCAGATGAACTGGGTTCACTGAGAGCTCTGAATGCAGCTAATTATGTTATAAAATTATGGTACTGTGTTCGCAAATCTGTACCAGGAAAGTCACTTTTGATGCTTGAAGTGAGGGAGAGAAAGATAGTAATGATTTTTTTTGTACAAGGTTTATCTGACAATGTTCTGTTTGAATACCTTTTGATAGAACAACCAAAATCATATGATACATTTATTGCATGCCTAAAATGCAATGAAACTTTGACCAGTAGTGCCTGTTATAGGGTCAAAGATAATACTTGTAGCTCTGTATTTTGAAAACAAAACCATGCGTTAGGTCGAGTCCATTTTTTTACTTTGGAGTCTGCAAATTAAGACATTCAAATGACTTGATGAGGATTTGTTTTCTATACTTGGTATAAAATCTTTGTACAGCATAGGACATTGAGAATGAGTTGTGCAAATAAATGTTGTTTAAGTTTACATACAGTAATTCTGAAATCCATTGTGTTTGTGAGTGTTTGGACCTCATCCTAAAAAAATAATTGCTTGTTTTTCAAGATTTCAGTTTTTAGGCAAGCTGGCGGTGTAGCAATGGGGGCTGCCTTGAACCCTACTTTTATTAATTTGGTATTGTCTTAGTAAAAGGGACATGTATTGTGTACTAGTGTGATTTGTTTTTATTATTTAATTGACAATATTTTTTTATTAGTTTGGAAGGGCAGGTTTTAGCAGCTAGAAATGTTTTATTATTTTTTTAAGTTGGAAAACAACTTTTTTTGCTCTTACATCTCATTTTGATTACAGTTCTATTGTGTTTTTGAATATATATGCATATATATATATATATATATATATATATATATATATGTGTGTGTTTTTTAAGATATAGAGAGTAATACTAGAAACAGCAAGTAAGTGTTTGCTGTTGTATTCAAGCATGAATCCTGGACATGTTAAGTCCAGTATTGTGAAAAGTCAAGTTATTGTACTGCCAGGCTAAGTGTTGAGGATGAGGTGTTTGCAGAGGAGGTAGAAGAATTAGTCAATAAGCTTATTAAGCAAGATTTTCTTCAAACAGAAGCTGAGGAAACATTAGCTAAAACATGAAAAAAAAACATAAGTGCTAAATATGTTAGGACTGGCCAAGAGAGCTATGTGGAAGACAGACATTTGGCAATGGTTCTAACATATACTGCACATTAACCTGGAAGCAAACAAATTGTTAAGTCAAACCTGGAAAATATTATCAGCATTTGATAGTATGACTCATGATACTGATGACACTGTAATTGACAATAAATTGTTCCATTATTGGTGGTTTACTACACTGTGGTGCACAAGAGAGTATTAGCTAAACCGGGAATATTCAGGAGCTATTCTAAGGCTAACCTCCTGCTATTAATTGAGAACCTGGCAAAATGTCAAGCCACTATAAACCCTGAGAACACTTCTGCCTATGCAGAACTGTTCACAGAAACCCTGTACAGGCATGTTAATAGCTGTATAGAGGCAGCTGTACTCACCAGGAAGAAGTACAGAACTAACTAAAAAACAAGCCATCCTGGTGAATTCACAAAGTCATTCGGCTGTATAACAGGAGGAAGAAAATCATGGCAAAAATTAGAAGGTGCAGCACCTAGCAGGATAAAAGCACTCTCATTAAACTAAACAAACAACTCGGAGGACAAATAAAGTCTACCAAAGCCAAATTTGAGGTAGGTTTGGTCTCACAGGCCAAGGACAACCACAAAGCATTCTTTAGCTATGTCCGCAACCTCAAATGCAATACATAATTGTGTACAGAGCTCATTGTAAATGTAGCCACCTATACTAAGCCAGAAGATATAGCAAACCTCTTGGCTGATAAATTAAGCTCCAACTTTACTCCTCTCCCCCCCGCAACCTTCCCCCAGGAAATATCATCAAATATAACTCCCCTTACTATCACTAAGGAACAGGTCCTTAATGCTCTCTCTAAGACCAAGAACACTGCATTAATGGGCCCAGACAATATCCCAGGATGCCTTATAAGTAGCATGAAACATGACCTATCAGGGCCTCTGGAATTACTATTTAACTGCAGCCTTCAAACAGGCTTTGTGACTCATGAATGGAGAAAAGGCAACAGTCATCCCTCTGCACATAGGTGGGTTATGTAAAGACCCTGGAAATACCAAAACCATAAGTCTCACTAGTCTTATATGTAAAGCTATGGAAAGAATTATCGTGGAGATAATCACTAGAGATATAGTAAACCTACAGACATTGGACCCAACCCAGTTTGGTTTCGTAAAGGGCAGATCATGCCTAGTAAACCTGGTGGACTTCTTTGAGAAGGTCACCAAAGCAATGGATGAGGGCAGAATCGTTCACACTGCCTACCTTGACCTGGCCAAGGCATTTGACACAATACCCAACTCAGGCATTGTTGACA
>NC_056731.1:800691192-800773692 GCF_019279795.1 Protopterus annectens | reverse complement strand
GCATGGTAGTAAAACAGATAAATTTGTTAGAATTGCGTTGTTACCTCACAGCAAGAGGTTCTCCCGTTTGATTCTCGGCTTGGCTTGGGAGTGCCTTCTGTGTGGAGTCTGCATGTCTTCCCTGCGGTTGGGTAGCGTTCCAAAGACATGCGTGCGTAAATGGGCGTGCCTTCCTTGAAGGTTGGACGTTGAGCTGGCACCTTTGCGTTTTGTAAAAATCTACTGCCAATCATTAGCGGTCTGGAGTTCCGCTGTGGCGACCCCTTACCGGGAAAAAGCCGAAAGACAAACAACAACAACCTATCTAATATTCACACAGAATAAATATATAGAAACTGTCCTCAGGCTACGTTTCCATCCTGAAAAATGTCAAGCACTAACATTATTTAACCTAGTGGGACTCTTCACTCTACTAACAAGTTCTGTACCAAATTAATTTAAATAATATTACTAGTGAATAATTGTATTTCTTTCACATCTTTGAAGTTTGAAATTCAGTTCCCCCTGTCATACAGACAAATTAACAACCTGAAACCCTTCTAGCTACTATGGAAACAACACCTGGCTAATCCTCCTAAAATTTCATTATTCACTTTATCCCATCCTGTTCTAAAATGACTACTTGGCCAGTAATCTTCTGTCTTGTGCTGTGCTATTGTGTCTGCTTAGCCACATGCACTATACAGTGCTATCCTCAACTTTGCATTGTTATGACAATTCACCTTACCCCTGTCTTAACTATTATAAAATGTTTTAGTCTAAACACGCATTCTGAAGTACCTTTGAATTATTTCTCACAATATTTTATTTCCTTTATTGTGTATGTATGTATCATGTCAGTGGGGTTTTTTTTCACTGTTTTGTGTTCCGTCAATCATGTTCTTCTCATCAAATCATTCTTTACACTGTATATGTGTGTGTGTGTGTGTGTGTGTATATATATATATATATATATATATATATATATATATATATATATATATATATATGGATTCGTATCACTTCACTGAAAGACCATTTCACTGAGACCAAATCAGCTAAAGTTCATTTCACCTAAAACTCATTTTCACTGATAAGTAGTACTCTAAGGAAAGTCAAAAGTATATGTCCTTTTCCCCACTGTAGTGTGATCCTAGTGTTAGTTTATATAGTTGGGGGTGTGTGTGTGGGGGGCACAGCCCCTCACCTAGTTGGGTTTTACCAAATAATGTAAAACAAAACCAGACAACAGAAAACCTAATTAAGCGGTGGGCTAAGCCCCCACACCCCCCAAACACCAGGATCGCACTAAAGTGGGGAAAAGGACATATACCTTTGACTTGCCTTAGAGTACTACTTGTCAGTGAAATGAACTTTCAGTGAAATGAAATTTAGATGATTTGGTGTCAGTGAAATGGGTGTCAGTGAAATGGTTTCAGTGAAGTGATACAAATCCATATATATATATATATATATATATATATATATATATATATATATATATTTATACATGTGTGTGTGTGTGTGTGTGTATATATATATATATATATATATATATATATATATATATATATATATATATATATATATATATATATACACTTTCTGTGTATGTCTTGTGGGCTTTTCTCCCCAGGCATGTGCTGAAAAGGGATTTTCCACCCAGTCAGACTTTCCTGGTTGATAAAAAGCAATAAATAAAAGTTGTCATCTCTAACTTCGCTACCTTCTTCAAGTTTGTCATCTCTAACTTCGCTACCTTTTTCAAGCAACTTATTTAGTTTCATGACTCCGACTCCTTATTTTAACTCTGAAATGGATCAGAAAATTATTTTCTTTCCTGCTTTGCACCCTCAACTATTTTTTCCATTCTGGCCTTTGCCTTTCTCTGCTGTTTAGTTACTTCACAGCCTGCTTCTTTTCTTCTCCTCCTGTTTCTTTCTACCATTTGAATGCCTTATTCTTGTTAGTCACTGCTCCCTTGTCTTCACTGCTTTGGTTTCTACTTGATCTTTACTTTACTTTTACCCAAATGCCCATTTATACTTTTCAGAATTCTGCCCCTAAAGTATATAGATGTTGTTTGCTCCTCATGCCCATTGTACTAGTTCTTTCTGCACCTCCACTCCCATCTGTTTGTAGTCTAACTTTGTGTAGTCCGCCTCAGTGCAGTCTTTAACTCATGGGTCGCCACTGTTGTGCTTAAGGTGAGCCATACTGTGGTACAGTCACTATTGGCCAACTCGGTGAGGACAAGGTCTAGTGTTATTTTGTCTGGTACTTTCTTACATCATCTGATAGATTGTTCCTTACACAGAGCTACTATTAGGATCCTTTCTCTTCCTCCTCTGGAGGTAGGGAACTGACCAGTCTGCAGCAGGAATTTTTTTATCGGAATTGATCATGTTAACTTAGAATGATCTATTAAAAATAATTTTTGAAAAATCACTTTCTAATTTAGAACAGAAATGGATGTTTTTTTAGGGGATTTGTTTCACATTATCATATTTAATTTTCATTTTTTATGATTTTCAGTTATTCACATTTGCACTTTGGCCTCTTTGATGTTACTATTTAAATGGTTGTTGTAGTATGCTTTTCAGATTTGATATTGAGGAAGAAGCATCTACTTTGAAACTGGTATATCTTTTGTGTTCAGCTTCTATTCCCACTTATTAAAATATCTTGCTCTTTAGCATTGCTGTTTTTCATTTTAGATTACTGCCCATGCCAGTCCATGCTGCTGAATTTTGGTATTTGCTTAATCACTTTTATTTCTGTGCACATCAGATGTAAGACTGAGCTGTGCATGATTGTTTTATGACATTTTGAGATTTCCAACCACTTGCACAGTTTTTGCTATCTCGAGTTACTGAATCGGCCCTTCAAAAGACGGTCCTTCTCCAGTGATATGCCGCCAGGGTGGTTATATCATGTCCAGTAATCATTTTCAATGTATTGTGCCTGAACTTCTACTGCCAGTATAATTACCTTCACCATTCCATTTCTGTCCTGCTGCCTTGTACCCTGTTCTTCCACTTTCTCTCATGCTTTTGTCTCTTTTATTTAAATCATCTTTCCTTCCCCTCCATTTTCCTGTCTTTCACTTCTTAGGATAAAATAGCCTGTAACCATAATATCTAACTCCTCCCTTTTCATTGCCTAAGTCTTTGTGATGTTGTCAGTGTCAGTTTTTGTCAGATTTCAGGAAAGATGCGGTTCCTCATTTTATCCCCCAAGCTCTTGGCAATGCACATCATCACCCTTCAATTGCTCCATTCTTTTCCTCTTCCTTCTTGACTACCATTCTGAGCATCCTTCACGTTTCCTGTCCCCTTACTAATCCTAATTCTACCCCTTTAAAAGCACTATAGTATCCATATGACTGTCTATCAGAACTGTAAGATCCAATAATGTGAGTCCCGGCATTTTGAAAAATAATCATTGATTCAGCCAGAATAACAGTGAACTTCAAGATTCATTGATAACTTTTTCAAAATATTTTTTTTTTCGGGGGGGGGGGGGGGGGGCTTCATCCCTTACACCATTTCAACTCAAAAAACAGCTGCTTCCCCTTGCACCCCTAACAGTGACTGCTGTGTTTATCTCTACTAATACCAAGACCACTGTAACTTGGAGTAGAGAGTACTATGAGATATGGATGACTGTATGCACTTGGTCTTTTGCAGTTCCGAGTATCATACTTAATTAACTTATATTTTGCTGAGTTGTTTTGAGCTGAGTGGTGGACATACTAAATAGATCAAAACTGCTATTCTTGCCTGGCATTCATGCTTTACCACCAATTATACGCTCTTATGGGACTGCAGTTCAGTCATTTTAATCTCTTACTTGCTAAAAATATAAAGTGGCCTTTGTTTAAATGTGCCAACTATTTGGCTGAACCAACATCTGACACCAGGCATGTTCTTTGTGGCTGCAGCTGTTGTTCATCATCTGTGCATGTATAATTTCTTCTGGTGTTAACACTAGATGTTAAGTTGTCAATCTCGCCTTCATTCTTGCTGGATGGGTTCGGAGCCGAACCTCGGCTCCGACTCGGCCTATTACTAAAGCTCGAGAGCTATTTTTACCGGCTCGAGGCTATCCTATGTCCCATAATGCTAGGCGTCATATACCCAGATCTCGTTTGCTGCTTCAGCTACGAGGTTGCGTTTTTCACCGGCTCCAGGTCGTATTAAAAATTTTTTATATTTGCAGTTAGTTTTTGTAAATTTTCTCTTAGTAGTTTTTGTCCTAGTAGTGTTAGTAGTGTACCGACTAGTTTTCCCCTCCTTTTCCTAGAAGTTTCTTCTCTTTCTCCACCCTTAAGGTGGATAGGCCTCGGTCCTTTTCTTTAGTTGGTAGTTGGGGGTTCCCTTTGAGTGTATGAGTGGAATATTGTTCCCTTCCCTGTAGCGAAGTTTAAAGTAGTTGTGTAGGTCTTTTCAAGAGTTTTTGAGTGTGTTTGTGCTTTGTGTGCTTGAATAGACTTTCTGTCCCAGTCCTGTGGTATCATGTCCAAGGACACCAAAGTCTCAGGATTTAAGAAGTGTGACTCGTGCTGTCAGAAGATGTCTCTGACAGATGGTCACACTTCTTGTGTATATTGTCTGGGCCCTCTGCACCTGCAGGACTCTTGTTCTGTCTGCCATGCCTTCAGTCCAAGAGTCCTGCAGGAATGCAGAAACAAGCTCATCCTTAGGGGCTTGCTAAAGCCTGAAGGTTCTCCGACGAAGCCTCCGTCCGGTAGAGCTTCTAAGCCCGCCAAACCATCGGCTCCATGTCCGGAGCTGGCACTGAGCGGACCTCCTTCTATCTCGTCGGTTCCGGCTGGAACCGATGCATCGAGGCCTCAGTCGGCTCCGATTTTAGTGTCGGAGCCGTCTCCAAGCTGAAAACGTTCCCGATCTCCTTCCTTGGAGTCGGTGCGTTCGGCTCCGAAGTCCCCTTTACTGTCGGAGCGGAGCCATAGGTCTCACTCCTCTCGGTCTTCCAGGCTGTTGGATCACGACCTCGAGAGGGTAGTCAGTAGGCTCTTAAAGTCGCAGGCGCTGGCCCAGATGTTGCATAGCCCTTCTCATCAGACAGTGGCTACCCCAGTGCCTGCTCCAATTCCTCCTCCGACTCTTCCTTTGAGCTCGGAGCCGGAGGTCGTCAGGGTTAGCACCGTTGGGGCATCGAAACCGATACCACTCTTGTCGGCTCCTTTGTCAGCTCCAATCCCTTCCTTGGTTCCATCCTTGGAGGGGATCCAGGCGCCGAGACTCCCTTATCGGCTCCGAGGAGGCGAGTGGCATTGGACCCTTGTCCAACCCCGTTCTCCCTCTCGTAGCCTTGGCGCAGGTGAGTTTGGCCCCGACATCGGCCTCGGAGCTGTCCCTCTCGATGCCGGGGGGAGCCCTTATCTCTTCAGAGTTGGGTCCCTCTTCCCTGCCTGATGGGGGCGCCTTTGAGGTCATGAGGAGCGTGCTGGCTCCCATTCTGGTGCCACGGTCAACCCCGTCGGTCCCTCCCTCTATGGTGCCTGCTTCGGCCTCTGCCTACCCTCCTGACCCCAAGCGTGGAGAACCAATGCTCCAGGTAGCCCCATTGGGTGTATCCTCCTCTTCCGAGGCCTCCCCGGATCCTGCAGGGGAGCCCCCTCGAAAGAGAACATGCAAGAGGAAGCATGTGGACTCCCCTGAGTCAGTCACATCAGACACCGACCTGGATGAGTCGGAAGGGTCCCCAAGGTCCCCCTCTGAGGATGTCTCCTTTTCTGACATCCTGGAGATTCTCAAGCAGAGGGGGAACTGGTCTGCCCTCAACCCTTCTGAGGACGAGTCGGTGTACCTAGATGCGTTTGGTTCTCGCCCTTCCACCTCCTGCGTGTCTCCGCCTTTCGACCCACTCATGGATGTGGTGGCTTGAAAGGCATGGATGGCTCCGGATACTATGGAACCAACTCCCTGGAGGCCTACAAAATTTATTACAGCCCCTTCTGACAGGCAGTTTCAAACTAAGGGCGTCCCTGTTGATGCCATGGTGGTGGCGGCGGCCACTAATGAGTTGGCTGACCCTTCAGTACCTGTCCATCCTCCTAATAAGGAATCTAGGATTATAGACAGGTATGGTAAGCGGATGTTTTCTTCAGCGACCTTTGCCATGCGGTCGCTGAATTATTTGTGCCATTTCACCCGTCTTCAAAGAGACCTTCTCAAAGAACTGGGTGATAACTTACAAGACCCATCAGCTGCGGGGTCTCAGGAAAAGATCAACTCCCAGCTGGCGACCCTGAACTCGATTGTCAACTCCTCCATGTGGATCATTTCTTATGCAGCCGATGGGGTGAGTAGGGCTGCAGGCACGGGCATTGCTCTAAGGAGACACGCCTGGATGCAGCTTTGTAACTTTGCTGACCCCTTCAAGGCGTCCTTCACAAACACCCCCTTTGATGGTTCTGCCTTGTTTGGACCTCAAGTGAAGGATACATTGACCAGGTACGAGCAAGAAGGCAAGACTCTCTCTGCCGTGGGAGTCCATTTTTCCACTCCTTCTAGACCATATCCTAAGGGTGAGAAGAGTGGTAAAATGTGGTTCCACAAACCTCAGGGAGTACTGCCTGATGCACGTGGTGAGCTTCCCTCCAGAGGCAGAGGAGGGAACAATAATAGACACCGCCCAAGGGGCAGGGGGAGGGTCCGCAGAATCAGGGTAGCAGAGAATCTTTCTCTGACAAACCCTTCCAACACCCCTGAGGAGTTGCCCGACTGTCCACCTTCAGAGGCAGTCGGGGGAAGACTATCACTGTACCCAGAAACCTGGCATTCCCTCATGCAAGACAAATGGGTACGGTCGATCATATCCGAGGGTTACAGAATTCCCTTTATTCACACCCCAAAACAGCCAAAAGGGCCCCTTCCAGACGTTCCACCCGGTCTGAGGGATCAAGCAGCACTAGAAATTTCAAAGCTGCTAAGAAAAAGAGCTATCCAGCCAGTCCCAGCAGACCAGCAAGGATCCAGAATCTACTCCAAGTTCTTTTTGCTACCAAAAAAGACAGGGGACTGGAGACCTATTTTGGATCTCAGCAGGCTGAACAAGTCTGTTTAAAGAACGAAGTTCCGGATGGTCACGCTAGGTGAGCCTTCTTGCTCGTACCTGGTCAATGTATCCTTCACTTGAGGTCCAAACAAGGCAGAACCATCAAAGGGGGTGTTTGTGAAGGACCCTTTCTGGGTCAGGACATTTGGATGTGCTCTATAGACCTTCAGGATGCGTACTACCATATCAAAATGAACAGGCACTCCAGAAAGTTTCTCCGCTTCCTGCTGGGAGCCAGTCACTACCAATTCAGAGCCCTGCCCTGGTCAATGTATCCTTCACTTGAGGTCCAAACAAGGCAGAACCATCAAAGGGGGTGTTTGTGAAGGACCCTTTCTGGGTCAGGACATTTGGATGTGCTCTATAGACCTTCAGGATGCGTACTACCATATCAAAATGAACAGGCACTCCAGAAAGTTTCTCCGCTTCCTGCTGGGAGCCAGTCACTACCAATTCAGAGCCCTGCCCTGGTCAATGTATCCTTCACTTGAGGTCCAAACAAGGCAGAACCATCAAAGGGGGTGTTTGTGAAGGACCCTTTCTGGGTCAGGACATTTGGATGTGCTCTATAGACCTTCAGGATGCGTACTACCATATCTAAATGAACAGGCAGTCCAGAAAGTTTCTCCGCTTCCTGCTGGGAGCCAGTCACTACCAATTCAGAGCCCTGCCCTTTGGCCTCACCACAGCCCCCAGGGTGTTTACCAAATGCATGGCAGTGGTTGCGGCTCACCTGAGATGACAAGGATTCCAGGTGTTTCCATATTTAGACGACTGACTCCTTACTGCCACCACCAGGCGTCAACTACTCCAGTCCAGAGATTATGCTGTCCAAACTTGCAACGAGCTAGATATCTCTATAAACTTCGAAAAGTCTGCCTTGTCACCTTGTCAGTCTATTACCTTCATAGGCGCCGTTTTAAACACTGTGGAGCTGTCAGCAAAACTGCCTGTACAAAGAGTTTCAGACATTCGCAATCATGTTCAGATCCTACTACAGGAGAGCAGAGTCCAGGCCAGATTCGTACTAAAAAGCCTAGGCCTCATGGCAGCAGCAATCACACTACTTCCCCTAGCTCGCTTTCACATGCGGATTCTGCAGTGGATGCTATTTTCCCAGTGGTCCTTTCAACAGCTTCCAATGTCACACAGCATTCTAATCACTCAGTCATGCAAAAGGCACCTTTCTTGGTGGATGGTCTCCCCTCAGGTACTTCAGGGAAGACCTTTTGTCTTTCCTCCTCCTGTTGCCACTGTGACAACGGATGCCTCCCTGATCGGGAGGGAGGGGCATTTTCAGTGCAGGACAGTCCAGGGCACATGGCAACCTTTCGAATGCCACCTGCACATAAATGTCTTGGAAATGAGAGCGGTACTTTTAGCGTTGCGAGCCCTTCACGACTCTCTACCCACTGGGACTATTGCAATTCAGACAGACAATATGTCTGTAGTGTGGTACATGAACAAGCAGGGCGGAACCAGATCCTACCCCCTATGTCGAGAAGCACTCAGACTTTGGCAGTGGGCGATCTCTTCTCAACGGTTTCTGGTAGCAACGCATATCCCTGGGAAGTCCAGCGTCATAGCGGACAGGCTGAGCAGAGCCATTCTCATGCCCTACGAGTGGTCTCTCAACCAGCTAGTAGCGGAAAGAATTTTCAGAAGGTGGGGTCAGCCTTGTTGCAACCTTTTCGCAACCCTCAAAACAGCAAGTGCCAAGACTTCTTCACCCTCTTCCCTCTCCCAGGTCTTCTCCCCAGAGACGCTCTAGTCCACGATTGGCCACGGGGTCTTCTGTACGCTTTTCCACCTTTTCCCTTAATTACTCAGTTAATCCAGAAAGCAACTGCTTTGAGATCCAGAATGATCCTTATTGCCCCTTACTGGCCTCGACAAGTTTGGTTTCCGTTCCTGCAACGTCATCTACTGGAATAGCCCTGGCATCTGGACCCAGTGCCAGATCTTCTGACCCATCAATCAGGCGGGCTGCATCAATCCCTTCAATCTCTCAACCTCACAGCTTGGTTGCTCCACTTCCAACCCTAGCCAGGCTTCCCTTAATCTCTCATTCAGTTCGCGACATCATTCTCACTTTTCACAAGTCTACTACCAGAAAGACTTATGCTAGCAAATGGAAGCGTTTCTCTGTTTGGGCAGGGGAAAAACAAGTGGACCCTTTTACGGCTCCTGTTCAAACAGTTTTAGAGTTTTTGGCAGAACTTTTTCAAGTGGGTTCTTCTTCAGCCACCATCAGAGTTCAGCTGGCAGCTATTGCAAATTTCCACGTTGGCTTGTCAGAGACTAGCATTATGTCCCACAAGCTCTGCAAAGCCTTTCTAAAAGGAACCTTCTTATTTAGGCCTCCGGTAAAAGATCCTCCCCCTCCGTGGGACCTAAATTTGGTGCTGTCGTCTTTAATTCTCCCTCCTTTTGAGCCGGCGGCTTCCTGTTCATTAAAGCTGCTCTCATGGAAAACTCTCTTCTTAGTAGCTATCACTTCAGCAAGAAGGGTATCGGAACTTCAAGCCCTTTGTGTTCACCTTCCTTACCTTGTTTTTCACAAAGATAGAGTGTCACATAGGACTAATCCATCCTTTTTACCCAAAGTACTCTGAAAAAAATCTGAATCAGACCATCGATCTGCCTGTCTTCTTCCCAAATTATACCAATAGGGCTGAACGAAAGTTACATTGTTTGGATGTTCACCGTCAATTATGCTTTTACCTGGATAGAACTAAACAGACGAGGAAATCAGACCAGCTCTTCCTCTCTTACGCGGAAGGGAAGTAAGGCCGGCCTGTTTCCAAAGTAACCTTGTCCTGGTGGTTGACCTCTGTTATCATGTTGATTTACCAATTGAGGCATAAAGAGCTCCCTTCTAAGCCCAGAGCTCATTCGACCAGAGCATTAGCTTCTTCAGTAGCCTTTCAGGCAAGATTGCCAATGGATTCCATTTGTGCAGCGGCCACATGGGCCTGTCCTCATACCTTCATTTCTCATTACAAGCTGGACATGGCCTCCAGAAGTCGGGCTGATTTTGGTTCCACTGTACTCAAGAGTCTGTTCCATTGAGCCACCCAGGACCCAGGTGCTAGGGACGCTGTCCCATCCATCAAGAATGAAGGCGAGATTGACAACTTAACATTGAAAAGTTATTTACTTACCATAACGTTCCATGTTAGTTGTCTTCTTCTCGCCTTCTTTCTTGCGTCCCACCCTCCATCCCCCTAGCCTGGAAAGACTGAGAGTATCTTGTGAGATTTTTCATCACTAGAGTTATCTCCTCAGCTAGCTCTCTTGCTTCTCTTGGTAACTATTATAAGAGATATGTATATATTTACAAGAGCTTCTATTTATATATATATATATATATATATATATATATATATATATATATATATATTCTCTGTTGTGGTGGGACATGTATGTCCATAGTGTTAGCTATCAAACGAGATCTAGGTATATGACGCCTAGCATTATGGGACATAGGATAGCCTCGAGCCGGTAAAAATAGCTCTCGAGCTTTAGTAATAGGCCGAGTCGGAGCCGAGGTTCAGCTCCGAACCTATCCAGCAAGAAAGAAGGCGAGAAGAAGACAACTAACATGGAACGTTATGGTAAGTACATAGCTTCTCATTTTGGCCATAATCTGACATCTGGGCCTAGATTATTTTTTTCTTTTTCACTGTGTTACAGTTTGCCATTTCTAGGTCAGCTATTTGTGGCTGCAACTATGGTTTATCTATAGTAGTGAAGCAGTAAAATGCCTGTACAGACTACAGTTTTTTGCAGTACATGGGCCTTATTTCTTCTTTCTTTGAATGATTTTCCAGCTTAATGCCTTACACTTCTATTGACAATTGCTTTGCTGCACCTGTAATTTAATTTAATTACTATAATACAGGTGCAGCATAAGTGCACTTCTCAGATTTTTTTTTTTTGTGTGTAGATTAAGGTTTTTGTCTACTTGCCTTATTTTATCACTCCAGCATGAATTCTTTTTATTGCTCAGAACTTTTTACCAGGAAGTTGATTGTGGTTTTGCTATAGCAGGTTTGGTTTCGTATTTTGAACTGATTGTTTATTGATTTTTCTGTTTTTATTCCACTTTATGGACTTATTGTACACCCTGTAGTAATCAGATTTTCATCATTTAATTCTCTGTTTTTGTTTGATAGTTTATATTCAGTTACCCTTCATTTGCATTTATTTTTTGTTTTGTGCTATTAGATTTTGTTTTATTTACTGCCTAACTGGCTTTCTATGTTATGTTTATTTTCCTATAATAGGAAATATGTAATTGCCCTTAATTGTTTTGTCTTGACCTCTTGATCCTGTTATTGCTACCTGTGGCTGGCTTGACATAGGCAAGAGAAATAGGGTAGACATTTGTCCCCATCACTTTCAGGTCTTCAGTACCTGTTTTGCCATACCAGGTTCTGGCTAGAAAGTGTCTGTTGTGGGGTGAAATACCTCAGTGAGACTCTGCCTCTCGTTCTGCCACATATTCCCATAGATCCCACTTACAGTCAGCAACAGGTAACTGGGATCTGTTCCCCTGCACCCCCCAACCAAGATGCTGTACTTTAACGCAAGGTCTGTTAAGAACAAGTCTGCTGCTGTTTTGGTCCTGCCGTGAGCTAGACCTTGCTGTTATTCCTGATACCTGGCTCAGTGTGAACTGTGGGCCAGCTCTTGTGGATATTATGCAACCGCAATCTTTGGTTATACAGAATTCTGGACTGACAAGATCTGGTACTGGGGTTGCCATTTTTTCTCATTCTGTTCCTAGCTTGAATGAAGTCACATCTGGGGCTTCTAACTCCATTGAATGTGTCACTGCTGCGGAAGCAAACTGAAGGTACTTCCTTGTCTGCTGTTTATAAAGTAATGTAAGGATGTTTGTTTGTTAGTTAATGTAAGCATGTTCTTTCAGAAGTTTGTGGGTTTTCTGCCTACATTACCCGGGTAGCTAATTTTAGAAGACCTTAACATGTTGATTGATGAAGAATTCTTGACCCAGGCTAAGAGGAGTTGCTGTCTATTATGCAAAAATTTGAGTTTGCTAAGGTAATTTAAGACTTGTAATATTCCTGCTGGGTGTGACAGTCAGTGATTTGGAAGTGGAAACAATCACATGATCTGATCACAGCTTTATCCATGATATTCTAGTCCTCCATAGATTGGCACCACCTGACTTGTGTTTGATGATCTATAGCAATCACCTCCTGACTAGGGTTTGATCTGTAACAACTTGAGTTAAGTAACATCAGATTCTTTGGTTACTGCTGTTGACCAACAGTTGCATGAGGTCTGTGCCCTAGATGTTATTCAGATGTCTTGACAAGCTTATTAGACTTTTTGGCTCCATGTCATGTACATCTGCTTCACCTTTTGCAACTTGAGCTGTGACACAATCTTGAGCTCCATGAGTTTAGGTGAATGGCAGTGAGGTTGAAAAGAAAGTGCTGCTACATGTGCCTGCTGGAGAACAGGCTTGTACTTGACAAACACTATCTGCTTTTCAATTAGAACTTAATTGCAAAAAATACATAAATAAATAAATAAACAGCTTTTTATTTCCTGAGAAATTTCTGCAGTAGCCAACTGCCCAGTGACTCTTGCTTGAGTGGTTACTAGGTTTAGTGACTTCTCCCCTCGGAAATATTTGTCCACTGAGAGGAATGTGAGTTGGCAGCCAGACATTTCGTCTCCAAGCTTTCTTCCATCAAATATTAGCTTTGGCACACTTGCAGGGGCTACACTGTGTATCAGAGGTCCAGCTTTTGATCTGCATTTCAAGTGCTGTATTACAATCATTTCATTCCACTTATTTCTAGTATGTACTCAACCACCTAAGGCCTGGTTCATGTCCCACCAGGCTTGTTAAGCCTAGCTTAGATGTTCTGGGTCTAGTTGTATATTGGATTGTCTCCTTGACACTTAAGAATGGTGTTTTCCCTGTGAATTTAAAAGATGACTTGGTTACTCCTATTCCCAGTAGGCTGGGTTGGATAATGATAACTTGAACAGTTGCAGACCTTTATCAAATATATCATTTGCCAGTAAGGGTCTTGAGAATGTGTTCTGTATGAATCTAGATTCCTGTTTATGTGATGATAATATCTGTGACCCTTTCCAGTCTGGTTTTAGATCAAGGCATAGTATTAAAACTGGCCTTATTAGAATTGTTAATATTGTGCTGCAGTGAGTTCATGTCATTAATTTTTGGAAGGGCATGAAAAGGAAAGGGAAAAAAAGTAACTTAGTAAAACAGTTTTTGATGTCCTATATCACTATTGCAATATTCTTCCCCTTTCCGGATCTGCTGCCAAGGATAGCCCAACATCCGGAGAGCAAACCAAAGAGTTAAATCTTCTATGCACCATACATCACAAATATGCTCCTTTTTCAGGACATAGGGTGTAAAGCTGACATACAAATGCAGTTACACAGAACGTCTTTGCTTTCAGTCCGAACCCCATCATCACTCATCGGTCTGAATGCCTTTTTGCTGTGCTGAATACCTAGCTGTCAGCTAAATCCCCAGTTGTTTTTTTTTTTCTTTTCTTTTGATCTTGCTCTCTTTTGGTTACCTGGAGTTCATGTCATTCAAGAAGGGAAAATGTCAGTGTGAGAGGCAGAATCCCCATAAGGATTGTCACGTCTTTTTTGTCTGAGTGCTTCCCACGGCCATACATTTTGTAGCATTTGTAAAGCGTTTGTGCCAAAAACTCTTAGAAGCCGGTTGTCTTCCATGTCCATCTCTCTCAAAAAACAGAGGCTTAAACCGGTTGTCTTCCATGTCCATCTGTCTCAAAAAACAGTGGCTTAAACTGTAAGCCCAGGGTAGAATCGCAGAATCTTCTAACCCTGAGGTACCTTTAAGTAAGAAGAAGACCAAGAAATCTTGGCTGGATTCTTTGGCTGTCCAGACTTGACTGGACATTTCTCTAGAAGTGAGTGACAGCTCTGTAAGCCATCCGGTGTCTATGTCGGATTCCTCTGCCCCGATCCTGTCAGAGGCTGGCATGGATCCTTCCTTTCACACATCCTCTGAGGTTTTGCAGGTGTCTGCTCTGGATGTTGAGGGGGAATTGCGGTTGATTATCTTGGAGGGCCCTAGAGGGATTCTGCAGACTCAGGGAAGAGGTACTGAGTACTGTTAATAAGATTCAATAAGGGTCGGAACCTCTGGTGTTTGCTTGAGATGACATCCCTACCAAGAAAAAGCAGAAGACTAAGCATGCTTCTGTACTACCTAAGTATCCTCAAAGGGAATGGCAAGAGTTTACTCATGGCCTTTTTAATGCCTTAATGGCCCTGAAGCCTTACCCAAGTGGTTTCTATGCCTACACCCCTTGGACTTCATCTCCTTCTAAACGGACTAGGGAACTTGATTCCTTAGCTGAGAATTTCGAGTCTTATGAAGGGTGCATGTCTTAGTATTCACAGATATCCTCCCCTTTGTCTTATGATTCTGATGAAGAAGAGTCCATTAGTCCTGAATCTCCTTTTGAGGAATTGTCATTTGGAGACAGTATAGCTAAATGAGATTCTTCTCAAGTGTCTGATATCTAGAAAAGGTGTTATGAGCTGCTTCAGACTGACACTCCTAAACCTTCTGAAATACCTCTTGTGTTGGCTTCTTTGTTAGTCACCTTTATAGCTGCTTCTAACTTTCCTGATTCTCATCCGTATGCTCCAAAGAAACATGACAAGTTCTATAACGTTCCTGAGGATTGGCGATTCTTATTTGTGTCCTTCTGCTAACCTTGCTGTGGTGGCAGTTTCTTCTGACTAGTCTTCTTCTAAAGTTTTGCTCTCTTCCAAGTTTCTGCCTTCAGATAAGGATAGTGGAGCAATTGAGAAAATTGGTAAGAAGCTTTATACTGCTTGTACTTTGACCTTTCTGGCATTCAATTACCAGACCCACATGACCAGATATGCACTGTCCTTGATTGCCCAGGCTTGTCAGCTTATTTCTGTCTTCCATGATTCTGAAGCAAAATCTTCTGCTGTATCTATTTTGGGTTCTACCTCTCAAGTGGCTCATCACTCTCAGCTGTAGCTATGATGCTGCTGATGCCTATTCCAGTTTGAGTTTGTCATGAGGCATTATTCTTGCCTTCGCCTGCAATTATTACCTGAAGACACTAAGGCCAAGTTGCTGGACGCTCCTTTGGACAACAGAAATCTCTTTGGAACTGCTGCTGATATTAATTCTCTTCAAGAAAAAAAGTAAAGCTTTGCAGGACCTTAAACATATTTTGTGTCCCCTATCTCTAGGTTCAGAGAAACTATCCCACTAGGTCTGCTTTTGTTTGCAGGCATCCTTGTCAGGCCACAAAAGGCAGGAAGGGTGGTAGGTGAGCTTCTCCTGCTAAGTCTTTTCAGGCTACTGTGGCTTAGAAGCCTCTTTTATCTGAGAAGCTTGCTTCTCTTTGATATCTTGCCCCCCCCCCCACCCCTCAGCCAGGTTCCCTTGTCCCTGCGGCTCTCCCTATGCCCTTCAAACTGGCATCTCATCACCTCAGATTCTTGGGTTCTATCATCTGTCAGGGTTACTTCCTGGTATAGAAGTCTCTTCCTCCTTTTTCAGTGATTCCTCAACCTCCTCTGTAATGACTTCATTTCTCAGAGGTCCTTGGGTCCCTGGTGGACTAGGGAACTATTTCCCCTGTCCCTCCTTCCCAAGTAGGAAAGGGATTTTACTCCAGGATTTTCTCGGTTCCTTGAAAGGAGTGTACTTGGAGACCTATTCTGGATCTCTCCTTGCTCAACACCTTTCTCAAGCTTCCTTCTTTTCAGATGCTTACACTTCAAAACCTGTTTCCTCTTGTACTACCCCTGGCTTTTCTGGTGTCCTTGGATCTGAAGGATGCTTACCATCATATTCCTATTTACCCTCTTTTCAGGAGGTTTATATGTTTCTCTGTTTATTCCTCTCATTTTCAGTTCTCTGCTATGCCCTTTGTCCTCTCTACTGCCCCAAAGGTACTCACAAAATGCCTAGCTCTTGTGATTTCCTTTTGCAGGCACAAAGGCATTCAAATATTTCCCAGTTGCCTGTTACAGGATCTGAAGGTTCACCATGTGTGTCCCCCAAAGTCTGGGGTTCACTGCCAGCTTCCAAAAGTCTGTCCTTACTCCCTCTCAGGATCTTGTGTATCTAGATTGCAGAATTTAGACAGTGCCAGTGTTGGCTTCTCTTCCACCTCCAAAGGTTCTAACCTTGACAGCTTTCTTTCAGTCTGTTCTTCCTCTGCCTGCTATTCCAGCCAGCGAATTATTTGGAGCCCTGAAATTTATGGCCGCTTCTATTCCAGTGCTCCTTCTTGCCAGGCTGCACATGCAGAAGCTTTACTGATACCTCAAGTCAGTCTGGCATCAACATTGCCACCCTCTGGATTTCAGAGCGTCCCTTCTTCCTTATCTAAAGCAGGAAATCTAGTGGTGGATTTAGCAACTTACCCTCTACCCAGGCCTGCCTTTTCAGCATCCTGTTCCTTCAAGAACTTTTCTCTGATGTTTCAGACATGGGGTGGGGGGCTTCCTGTGGCCACCTGAAGGTTCAAGGACTCTGCCCCCCATTTAGAAGTTAGACCATATCAATCAAAGAGATGAGAACTCTGATTATGGCCCCTCAGGCTTTTCACCCCATGCTCTGGTCAGGCCTTCTGAAGGTTTACATGGACAACACCACAATGATATGGTATTTCAAGAAGCAGGGAGACACAAAGTCTCACCTTCTCTGCAGGCTGGGTCTTCAGGTCTAGGATCTGGCTCTCAGTTATCAGTTAACTCTTCAGGCAGTGTATATTCCTTTAGACTGCAGTCAAGTGGCAGATACTTTGAGCAGGTCCAAAACACAGGCTCATGAATGGATGCTTCACCAGACGTGTTTTTGGATATAGTCCATCAGTGGAGTATTCCTCAAGTAGATCTTTTTCTGTTCCAGATTGCATTGCCATCTGACATGGAAGACGGATGCCTTTTCTTTTCCTTGGAAGGGGATGTTTCTGTATGCCTTCCTTTCCCCTACTTCCAAGAGTCCTGCAGAAGATTCAGCTGGACTCCCCAAAAATCTTGCCAGTGACTCCCTTTTAACCAAGACAGCACTTGTTAATGTTTCTGGCCAGGGGCAATCACCACAAGTTACCTCACTGGTTGGACCTCCTCACACAGGACAATGGGTCACTCATCCATCCTCACCTGTCCACTCTTTAGCTGGCACTGTGGGTAAAAGGGTTTTGATCCCCTTTAGGCATCTCTTTTCTGAGGATGTGCTCAGGGTTTTACAGGAGGCAAAGAAGCCTGCAACCTTAAAGTCTTATTTGTCCTAGTGGAAGAGATTTTTTTTGTCTGGTGCTGTGCTCCTAACCAGGACCCTTTTTCAGTGTTTGGGGAGGGGGGTCCCTCTGGTTCTTTCCTATTTGTGTAAGTTGCTTCAGTCTGGCTTGGCCTGTTCTGTAAAGGCCCATTTGTCGGCTATTTCTGCCTGTCTACCCTTGAATCCTCCTTTGGCTTCTCACTTTGAAGACAATTTCTTAAAGGTGTCTTGCATCTTAGGCCTCCAAGGAAGCCTATTCCTCCTTCTAGAGACCTTAATTTTGTTTTAGAAAAATTGACCGAGGCTCCTTTTGAGTCTGCAGGTTCAGTTTCTCTGCAGCATTGTACCTGGAAGACTGTCTTATTGCTTGCTATATTACTTCTGCTTGGAGGGTTTCTGAGCTTCAGGCCCTTATGGTCATCCTTCCTGTTTTAGTTTTTCACAAGGACATAGTGTCCCTTTGTACTAATCTGTCTTTTATGCCCAAGGATGTTAATGAGTTGTCTTTGAATCAGAAAGTACAACTCCCTTCCTTTTGTCCTCCTCAGTCTGCTAGTGAGGGGGTCCTTCATATCTTGCATATGTACAGATAACTCAAGTACTATTTGGTTAAAACTAATGCCATGTATACGTTTTGTCAGCTTTTTGTTTCATTTCATCCCAAGACATTAGGTTTGTCTATTTGTAAGCAAGCCATCTCCTCTTGGATTTCTAAGGCCATTTGTTTTTGTTGTTGTTTTCATGGCAAGTGTCTGTCTACTTCAGTCAGAGCTCAATATGCTATGGCTGTTGCCTCTTCTGGTGCTTTCTTCAAGGGCCTGGACAGCAGTTCCATCCTTGAAGCTGCTACTTGGTCTAAAGTGCATACCTTTACTAAGCATTATAAATTGGATATGGTTTCTAGGGCCAGAACAGATTTTGTTAGAGACAGTCTGCATAGTTTTGTTGAGGGCTCTTCCTAGCCTTCCACCTCCCAATCCTTTCATTTAGCTTTTGTACTCTTGTTTCTAAGGTGAAGAATACAGCAGCAGCAGTGATATAGAAGGGCATGGTAGAGTTATGTAAAATCTTACCATAACAGTAGATGTCCTTCTCTTCACTTTTGCAATATTTGCTCCCTCCTTCCTCCCCGTTTTTCTTTTGAGTTTTGTTTTCCTTCTGCATTTTCTCCTCCTGGATCTGCATAGCCTCCTTTTCCTGTGGTGACTGCTCTGTTCTAGGGCAGTACAGTTCTGGGTAACAGTGTTCGTATGTCATCTTATGGCCTACATCCTGAACGGGGAGCATGTGTGTGACTTACTGAGCAATCAAGATCTAAAGGCTTTGGTATACTGGCCAGATGTTGGGCTATACTTCATAGGAGATTCCCAAGATGAATAACACTGCAGCACTGAAGAGAAGGACATTTACTATTATAGTAAGACTTTACACAACTGTACTTTCTTAATGGTATTTCTGTAAAACATTTCATGATATAAATTGCATGTTATATAGCAGTGCATTTCAGTTATTGCTACGTGATAAAGATACTTAAGTAAGCAAGTCCCTTTTTTCTTCTGTTTTAATTTTAAGAAATGTAGGCATCGCAATGTAAAAAAAAGAGAATAAAGGCTGGACAGAAACATATGTTTATATTCTGTTATCTTGAATTGTTGAGGTGGGGGTGGAGCGTAAAAGTTCACACACAATATATGTAAAGTTGATATGTTTTCTCTTACTTTTGCATAGGTGAGTGTCTGGATTAAGGCACTTGGCTTAACCTAATAAAATTTTTTTGTGTAAACAAGTATATAATAGAACACTGAATGTAATGAAAAGTTTTCTTTTAGCAAATAAATGTTCAGTTTGAGAAGTCTGTAGTTGAGGGCATATGTACTTTTTATTCCTAAGTTTCCATGGAGACAAACTGGTATGCAATAAAAGCCAGAAAACATTTTTAGGATAAACGTTAATGTTTTCTGATAACATAAAAACTGCTTTTCACATCTGGGAGGGGAATAAAGATATGACAAGAACAGACTGTATTTCACAGGAACATGTGCATTTAATTGAAAGCTTTGATACATATCTAATAACTATTTCAGATCATGTGCCAAGAACAACTAAGAAAAAAATGTGGGGTAATGAAGTAAAAAAATTAGACAATGGCACCTACCAGTTAAAAAGAGAGAAATTTAAGGAATGGGTAGTAGACATTAATTGAGAATTATCAGGGACTATAGTAATTTCTTCAGATGTTATAGCCAGTGACTGGGATAAAATGAAAGTAGAGTTTAAGGATAGTGTATAAAAAAGCGATATGGTTAAGAAGTAACAGGAATTATTTAGAAGGGCTGACAAAGGTTAAACTATTGCAGAGTAAGGGGAATCTGACAGAACAATAGGAAGTGCAATTGCAAAGTGGTAAAGAGAAAATAAGAGTATTTGGATAATATGCATGAGTTTGGAAAGATTGCTGTTAAGCAACTGTTTCTGATAATAATTCCAGAGCCCAAAAGCTTTCAGCACAGCGACATAGGCAGCAGAAAGTGGAAAGTGTTAAATGTAGGGAGCCAATAACAAGAAAAAGATATTTCTGGAATGTTATAAAAATCTGCATAAAGCAGATAAATGTGAATGTCAAGAAGCAACATAAATGGAAATATTCATGGAAGATTTAAGTATGCCAAGGTTAAAGGAAGATGAGGCTCAACAATTAACAGTTAAGATAGGAGGAGATGAGATAAAAACGGTGACATGCAATCAATTTGCAGGAAAGTCTACAGAAATAGATTGTATTCCTGTGGAAGTTTGGAAGCTAGGAGGGAATAAAGTGATAAAGACCTGGAAAGTTTTGTTTAACAGTTTTTAAAAGGAGGGGAGGCACCAGCATCCTGGAAGAAATCTGTGGTGACTGTAATAACTAAAGACTCCCCATCAGACCCAACTTCATATAGGCCCATTTCAATTTTCAACTACAGTTACAAAATGCTTATGTCTATAATAGCTAAAAGAATGGCAAATGTGTTGTCAAATTTGATAGACATGGATCAATGTGGTTTTCTAGAGGGGAGGCAAACGTATGACAACATTAATAGAACAATGATGAGCCAGAAGGAAGCAGAGTGTAAGAAAATAATGTTGTCGGTGGGTCTTGTTGGAGGGGAAAGCATTCCACCGAGTATACTGTGAGTTTATGAATAGGGTAATGAAAGCATTTGCATTCCCTGATCCAATAAAAAGGTTAATTAGGGGGATATATGAGGGATTAGAGGCAAAAATTAAAATGGGAGGGTTCCTTTTTGACAAATTGTGTCTGAACAGAGGAACCAAGGAGGATTGTCCTCTTTGCTCTTTATTTGCTTTATATTTATAACCATTGTCAAAGAAAACAAGGGACTCAGAAATTCAAGGATATGATTGGTATGGTATTCAAGAAAAGATGGCTTTATTTGCAGATAATATCTTGAGACAGTTTAAGTCTTTTTGGGAATATAAAATTAATGAAGCTTAAACAAAAGCTATAGCTGTAAACTGTGTACCCACACATGAATTGGTCCAGCAGTAACCATATTTATGATGACATGATAAAATGAATTACTTACGAGTATGGATCAAAAAGGATTCTGTTATGGCAGTTAAGGTTATATGAGAAGAGTCAAAACAAAAGAATACAAAAAACGAGAAACTGGAAACTCTTGTTTATGGATAGCAAGATACAAGTAGTGAAAATGGTTTTAGTCCCTTTAATTTTATATACAGGTTAGGCATATTTGTATCAACCTGAGGAGAAGTTGTGGACCACCATTAATAAAGAATTGAAGGATTTTGTTTGGGAGGGGAAGAGGGCAAGAGTCAGGTGGGGTAAGTTGATCTTTCCCATAGAACAAGGTGAATTAGTATTACCTGATTTGAAGGGATATTTAGAGCTACACAGTTAAGGCTGTTATACACGTGACAAGCAGAAAGCTATAATTCAAAGTGGAAGGGAGTGATAATGAAGCAGGGGGGAAATTCCAGAAAGAAGGAGAGAATGGAATTTTAAATGCATATCCTTAAGCAGAATAATAACAGCCACGCAGAATATTGTATTCATAAAGTAGCATTCTAAGAACTAAGCTAACATGAGAATGAAGAAAGGAAATTTTGCAGATAAAAATGACAGCAATTAGGGCTACAGAGAATAGGCAAGAGGGGCTGAAATTCACTGGAGGAAACTGGCAAAGGAACCAAGATATTGGGAACAAATATCTATAGAGGGAAACATAATCGAATTTGAAGAAGCCAAGCAGACATTTGGACTGCAGGCTAGAGACTGCCTTCCCTATTAGATATTAATGTCTTGAGTATAGGGAAGGAGAAAGGGATAAGGGGAATCCTTAGTGAAAGACCTGCTCTGGTAGAGTTTTTAATTGACTTTAGAATGGAAGCTACTGAAAAGAATAATTAGTAGAGCATAGACAATACTGCATGCTAACTATAGGAATCAGTCAGAGGAGGTTAGAAAGATTGGGAAGAGATATTTGATAAGCAGTTCACAAGGGGAACAATGGGAGGACATACGTATGGCTCCCAAAATGTGCAACAGAGTATAGAAGATTTCTGATTTTTGCATGGAAATGTTTGCATAGTTATTTTTTAGACCCCAGGCAGACTCCAGAAAATTTTCTAAGATAGATGGTGAATGTTGGAGGTGTGATGGGGAGGAAAGCAGTAACTGGGAACATGTTTTGGGAGTGTACTGAGTTGCAAACTTTAAAAATTCCCTACAGAGTACTCTGCTGGAAATATTGGTCTGAAGGAGGAGTGAGGTTTAATGAATGCATGTGATGTTGAACTGATAAATGTACAAAAGAATATATGTGATGTATAACGTTTTCAACTGGGAATATATTAATATAGTTTGTTTTCTTTTATATAAATGTATGTTTGCCTGTTTCTTAAGTGATAAATCAGTAAAGGTGTTAAAAGTGAAAAATGGCTCTACCTTCCTGTCAGATGTCAACATGGTAAGATGGGATGTCAGGGAGAGTTCTTTTAGTATGAGCAGTTCATCCCTGCTACTTGGATCTCCAAGTACTTAATGGATTACCTTTTTCATAAATATATAAAATCCCTTGCTAGTTCCAAGGAAAGAATAAAATTAAGAGCAAGAGCCTTTATTTTGGTCACGCTTACCTATTAAGCCATGACTACATGGAAAGTAATTGGTGCATGTCCTCTTCTGTCCTGATAAGATGGACACAGAGGTCGTTTACAAGCAAAGGCATTTTCTGTTCTCTCCCTTCAGTTTTGTGCTGAGGAATTGCAGACCTTCTGATTTTAGACATCAGTATCTCCACGTGGAGGACAAACAGTCTCTGAGAAGGGCATCCATGGTATGCACCTCTAACTAGCTCAGAGAACTGGATAGTGCTGTTAACCCTTACTTTTAACCTTAACCTGGGCATTCACCTCTCGCATATTTCAAGTGCTTCAGCCATTCATTCATGGAAGCTTAAAGCTTCCAGTATATCAGACAGAAAGTCTCATCCAACCCTGTCAAAGCCCTTTTCCATGTCTGATCTTACCACAAACAATGGTTTCCCACTCATCTTTGCTTGTTGTACTGGTCGCAGTGTTTTAAGGATGCTGTCAGAAATCTGATGACCATTCACAAACTATTTGAAACTGACTAATGATGGAATCGGGAGTAGGCCTTTAAATTAAAAACAGGCATACATAATTTGTAATCGTGATTTACTGAGACATGCCTCTACAAAGCTGGTAACTCATCATTCTTAACTTGTTCTAAATCTGTTGAGACCACTGCCTGCTCCTGGGAATATCACCAGTCCATTGGCCACCATTCATTATGGCCAGAAGAACTGGATTAATTTGCTTCTGATTGACTTTGCATATTTCAGGTGGTAAGTGGTTAGAGATTTTACCCTAGCTAATTTAGCTGCCATGATTTTCAATTCTTTCATTAAAACTTGTGTCAGTGTCGCTCTGTGCTCCTCCATTAACCTCAGAAGGATTATTCTGTGCTATAACTGTTTTTTCCATTTTCGCTCATCCCTACACCCTATGGCCCTACCCAATAATGTTGTCCATAATAGCTGACTTCTTTTTCTTATTTCGGCTTTTCCCAGTTAGGGGTCGCCACAGCGGATCACCTGTCCGCTCATGATTGGCAGTGGAGTTTTACTGTGTCGAGTTGCCAGCCCGGTGCCCAGCCTTCCACAGAAGGCACGTCCATAATAGCTGACTAAGCCCCTAAAATACTACTGTGGGTGTTCAACTAACTGCTCTTTCTGTCTTTTTCAGTTTATCAGTCAACTTATCATCCAGTCTTTCAAGACAGGTTAATTGTCTTCTCTTGGAGTCCAGGTTGAAAGTCACTTGAAACCAGTAATTTTTGGATGATTTGTCAAACAGTCAATGGGGAAATCTGTAACCTTGCAGAAAAAAAACATCAGTGATACCTGGAGGACAGGAAATGAAGAAATGATTTGTTCATTCTTGCCACAGAAGCATATTGGTGGAGTTGTTAATCTCGTTCAGAACCTGAATCTTGTTAAATCTGGCAACTTGTCCCAATATTTTTATTTATTTTTTTACCATTTACTTTATTTCATTGTAGTTGTCATTATTAGTTTAAGAAGCTTGTTAAGGAAGGTTAACGGAGTCCCAGTGTAGGGCATTGCATTACATAGAGGACGATAACCGAATTTCTTGCTCAGGACTCTGTTTTGAATGTGAAATTGACCATGCGCAGCAGTTTGGAGGCTGTCTTATTGCATTGCTTGTTAGCCTGGTACTGGTCAGCAGTATCCTAGGCAGGACAAAGCTGACTAACACAATTTTTGAATTAATGTTGTTGTTGGTTGTTGACTTCCTGCGTATTGCCTAGAGGTGAGCAGTTTCACCCTGGGAGGTGGCTGGTATGTACAACTTGGATCTATTAGCTTTGCTAAGATTCTGCAGTGACAGTGATCTTGCTACCATCATGCTTGGTGGCCATACAAGTGCCAGTTTGTTTGCAAGAAATAGTTGTAGACAGTGAAATTCAGGGGTCAACAAATGGGTTGAAGGTAATATGATGTCTGTCAAAAGAAAGTCACACGTTAAGAAGATTATACAATACAGTCTCCAATGACTAAAACAAAATACAGGGTTATTGAGAACACGGTCTGCCAGAATGACATTTGGTGGCAGTATTCCATAGCTTCACCTAAAAATCAGTATATTTACAATGTTTTCTCATGAATGCAGGGAGCAGAAATGCTAATTGATAAAAAAGGTGAGTTTGCAAACTGAAAGTCAGTTATGATTTTGTGAGCACAAATAATACATAATTGTTAGGGTGTGAAAAATAGTGACATAGCACTGAAAATGAGCACGCTCATAGGAGTAGAAAAAATATTGAATTATTTTTAAGTTGTAAAGCTATGGTTGGCAAATGAAATGCAATAATAATAGCTGTTGTGCAACATAACATTTTATGGTGCTACCTCATGGTGCCTACCTTGATTCTTTCTGACCTATAGTCTTATTACCTGGTTGTTAGATTAATTATGATTTGGAAGGTAGTTACTGGAAGACAGCGTGGTGAAACCTGAGCACCTTCTTGGTCCAATACTGGTTTAAATTCTTAAATCATTTGACTATAATTCCTTTGCTTTACCTCTTTTTAAGTGGATGGTTGTTAATTGTAAGTTACATAATGTATTTAATACACTTTTCCTGGATATTTTGCATTATATGTTAGTCAGTGCAGATATTTTATGTATTTCTTGGTTTTGTGCCTATGTGCAAAATGCCTGGCTTGCTTTTAATAGTACATTAAAATAACTGTTGCTTATTATACATATGGACCTACCGCAACCCATTTCATGTTCGGTGTTACATATAGTTTTATTTATCTTGGTTAAATTTTGTATTTCTATTCAGTGTCAGTCTTTAAATTATGTTAACTTGAATAGATTTTCTGCAATGGTAGCCAGTTATCCAGGAGGAAGCAAAATATTACATAAAATTAGAAATGGTGCACTTAATGAAAACTGTTGTTTCATATCATATCCTTTTTGGTATATTTGTTAGTTGTTTTATGGTTTTGATAGCTACTCCTTACATGTATCTTTAATAATCATTTGACAGTCTCTGTATGTAGGTTGTTTACATTGTGTTGCATTTTTATGTGGATTTAATTTACACACTAACAATGTATTAAATGAAAAAGTTCCTCTTAGTTTGCGTGTTTTGTTTGTTACTTTGTAAATAATTCTAGTGTGCTATGTTGTTTTCATGTATTGTTCTTATTGTAGTTGTACTAGTTGGTAGTAAAAATGTTAATAAGATTTTTGAGAAAAAAGTGTTGATTAACTTGTTCCATGGTTTTCTGTTGAAAAGTGAAGATGGGTGCTTAGTCCAGGAAGAAAATAGTGATGCATATGTGCAAGATGGCAGCTTGTGATGGAGAGGTTTGCGGTTGTGGGTCCCGAATGGAAGGGTAGAGTGAGCTGCAGAAAATGATGACAGATAATTTCCGGATTGTTTGTAGAAAGTGAAAAAATATAGGTTTCTTTCTTTCAGAGAAGCGAGAATTGATGGATTATGCACCCACCTCTGTCCTAAAGTGGAGAATTTTATTAATGTGAAATTGAATTCCTCCGGATCATAAGTGTTTTGCAGAAATTACCAACGAAGGGAGGCTAGCACCAAACAAACACACACTAGTAACAAAAGCACCAGAGGAGGAAGGCAACAAGTCCTTGCTGGTAAAAAGTATCTTTAATTACCACAAAACGGCTGGAACAAACACGAAAATCCAATACACTCCAAGGCACAAACGCTATGTCTCCACACCTGCGTTTTCGTTTCAGACACTTCTTCAGATGCAATACAATTCATCCATTTTACCCTGCCTTATAAATACATTCAATTAATATCAATTAACTAATTAATACAGCACATTTGTAATTCATCAACTAATAACCAATTGCTAACTCTTACTTAAAACCAACCTTTTAAAAACTTTTTGAAAAACACATAAATTTAAAAACTAATCCAACCCTTTACTTAAATAACAACCAAGCACACTCCATTCATTTACAAAATACATATAACCCTGTAAATCACTCATCCATATAAAAAAAAATAATAATGTACATACTATAATGCTTAAAAAATATCTGCCTATATCTATTACATTTTGTTAATCTACATACTCCCTCTAGTGTTCAAATAGGGATTGTTTGTAGAAAGTGAAAAAATATAGGTTTCTTTCTTTCAGAGAAGCGAGAATTGATGGATTATGCACCCACCTCTGTCCTAAAGTGGAGAATTTTATTAATGTGAAATTGAATTCCTCCGGATCATAAGTGTTTTGCAGAAATCGTATGGTTAGAAATGGGTGAGGAAGGTGCTTATGCAACTATTAAATTATTATTACTTGCTGGATGATGATGTCTTATTTTCAGGGAGCTGATTGGATGCTGATAGATTAGGTACCCACCAGTGTTTTCTTTGCTTGGTCAGTCCCACATTGATCTTTGGCATCTGAGTCCACTTATCACCAGCCTTCTAATTTTTGGACCTGCAAAATCTATCACATTGCAGGGTTGGATTTTTTTTTTTTTTGAATTATGCCTTGCCTATTAACTCCACCTAAGTTGTGAATATGCAAAGGCAAACAAAGTAAACTTAATAAACAAGCAATGCCACTTCAAAAACACTCAAAAAACAACTAAAAAGCTAAACTTGAAGTAGGACAAAATAAATCGCTGTTACACCAGTGTAATTTAGCACTTTCATTTAATTTAATAATTTGAACTTCTTCAGAACAATGACCACAACCTTACAAACATATTTAAATAAATTCTACATAATTGGATCCGTGGTGGTGGTGCTGCAGTAGCATTGTCACCTCACAGCAAGACGTTGTCCCGTTCGATTTTCAGCTAGAGCGTCTACTGTGGAGACATGCGTGAATGGGCGTACCTTCGTTGAAGGTTGTGCGTTAGGGCCGGCAACTCAGCACGTAAAAATCAACTGCCAATCATTAGTGGACCGGAGTTCCGCTGTGGCGACTCCTAACCGGGAAAAACCGAAGGACACAACAACAACTACATAATTACTTAATTGTTCACATGACCAATAAAAATATTAATTAATACATTTTAAAGACCCATTCATAAAAATACTCAGTAAAAAAGTCTGTTATTTAAAAGGCACTTAACATTCAAAGTGCCATTAAGCCATGGTAATCTCTTAGCATTTAGAAATATTTGCCACTTCAGTTCTTTAATTTCTAAAGCAGTGTTATACTCACAAACATATGGTATCACATTGCAAGAGCTAGTATTGTGCTTTGTTTAGCTATTAAAAACAAAGATTATAATAATGCTTTAGCCAAACATGCTAGTGAATGTATAAATTTCAAAAAGTTTAGTTTTTTAGTTCTAATATTAATGTGACACCATGTGTTTGTGAGTATAACACTACTTTACAAATTAAAGAAATGAAGTGGCAAATATTTCTAAATGCTAAGAGATTACCATGGCTTAATGGCACTTGGAATGTTAAGTGCCTTTTAAATAGACTTTTTTACTGAGTATTTTTAAGGGATGGGTCTTTAAAATGCATTATTAACATTTTATTGGTCATGTGAACAATTAAGTAATTATGTAGAATTTATTTACATGTTTGTAAGGTTGTGGTCATTGTTCTGAAGAAGTTCAAATTATTAAATCAAATGAAAGCGCTAAATTATACAGGTGTAACAGCGATTTATTTTCTCCTACATAAAGTTTAGTTTTTAGTAAGTTGTGAATATGCTTTGATCTGAAATGCTAGCAAAAGAATGGTCCAGGTCCTCACTTCTGCTCAGAGCACTAACACCAGGGAAAAAAAATAATGTAAGTAGACTTTTTTTTTTTATTTGGACCATGGTCTCTAGTCAAGGATCATATTCCTTTTTGAAAGTTAGATTTTGTGCTGGAAAACGTAACTCAGACCTGTCTGAATCCACTGCAACTGCCAGTTTCAGATTTGTTTCTTGGAAAACTCCCTTCCTGGTAGCTGTTAACTTCTGCCAGGAGAATTCTGAGCCTCAAGCTTTATCAAGTCAATCTTTCTTACCTAGCATTTCACAAAGACAATGTGTCCTTGAATACAAATTGTTCCTATGTGGCCAAAGTTAAAACAGAAAAGAAAATTAATCAAACCATCAAGTTTGCCAGTATTCTTTCCCAGTGGTTGTAATGGAAAATATCTGTTGTACTGTCTGGATGCCCACAGACAACTCAGATTTTATGTGGACAGAACTGAGTCAGATAGAAATAATTCTCAGTTATTTGTTTCATATTCAAGGAAGAAACTGGGATATAAAGATTTGAAATAAACTCTTTCAAAATAGCTCTCAGATTAAATTAAATGTTATTATTATTCATAACAAGACATTTCATAGATTGAACATGCCTGGTTTTCAAACTCTATTTAAAAATGCAGTCTTGGATGATATTTCTCTAGCATCACCGAATCATTTTGCAAGGCTACTTTTATGAAGTTGTGATTTCCAATTGCTCTTGTCACATGCCCTTCTTCCAGGAAGCTTAAAAGCTGCCATTTACATTTAAAGTAATGGAATGGCTTTGGACTCTGCATGAGGGGGAAGCTTTCATACACTCCATGCCCCCATGCTGCTAGACTTATGTAGATGCCAGCTTCACAGTGGCACACTATTTGAGAAAGGAGAAAGTCTCAAAAACAGCACATGGTGGTCTCTTGCAATATTTTTTTTTCACAATTAGAGCAAATAAGAGGTTCCTGAGATGCCACATATCAGAGACATATGACCCAGCCTTTTGTAAAACATTGTAAGCTGAATGTGATCTCTAAATCCAGGTCTTCCTTTGTCATCATTATCTAGTGCATTCTTCTATGGAGCTCCATGCAAGAGGTTAGTTTTGGATTCAGTCCTGCATAAGGCTGGAACTCCAGACTCTTAAGTTAATTACTTACCATAAATATTGATCTATATTGGCAATTCCAGCCTCTTTACCATTCTCTTTCACATCCCCAACTTGGACCTTGCTTACCTGAACTGTGTTTATGAGGAACTAAATTATTTATAGTTTCATAGTTTCATAGTTTCATACTAGGCTAACTGCCCTTGCGAGCCATTTTAAGCCTAGACAATTATCCCTTGTGAGACTCAAACCCTGCACCTTGTGTTTGTAAGGCAAATACCTCAACCATTAGGCCACCCTCCCAACCATTATTTATTGGGTTAATTGAAGTTGTTACACTAAGTTCTTGTATTGCATAGGCTTCTAAGATGTGAAGAAATCTCCTATTCACCATAACATGTGAGTGAAAGGAGGGGGGCTAGGTAACCTATAAAAGTTCTCAGTGACATTTTAAGTCCTGATATTGAGGATGGAACTGCCTCTCCAGATTTATTGTTGCGGTAGCAGTAAGTATGTAGTTGGCTTCTCCTCTGCAACTGGATCGCCAGTGGATGCATTTCTTTGCTGTGGTTTGACTTTGTTGAGGATAATGAGTAGCTGCTTAGGTCCTGAGAGCCCGTGTTGTCTAATTTGACTTGATGGTTGATGGTGTTTGCACTTTGTGTTTTTATATGTGCATGAACAACGGTCTCCCTGTGTAGCCGTATGCACCTTAGTGACTTGGCACAACATCTACAATGATTGGAACAGGCTGTGTGCTTTATCGCAATATTTTATTGTCACAGTTTTGAAAGTATATCAGCCTGTGATGTTTGTGGTTTACTGCACATAACAATACTCCCAGACTTCCATAATTCAGTGACCTATGTCTGTTCCTGAGATTGGCATACCAGCTCAGAGGCCTAAACCTCTTCTGTTGTAACATGTAATGATATTCCTTGGATGCTTTTCATATCTTTGTGAGTTTCAGGAAGCAAATTAGTTATTTAGGCATGTCAGATGTTAAATTTATAGTTGCTGCTTTATTAAAGAAGAAGGATTCTGTCTCACATTTTTTGCTAAATAATCTATAGTTCTGTATCTTTTTTTGGAGAGAAATTTTTGTTAGATTGAAAACAAATAGCTTTAACATCATCACATGTATGTCTGTAGAAAGACAAATCATTTATCTTATCTGTCTTATTTGTTTTCTCTCTCTTGTTGGGATAGTCTATTTCTAGTCAGTTATATTGACCGAACTTTGCAGTTTATTAGTGCTGATCTTCTAAATGACTTTTTTTAAAAATGTTTTTCAGCTTTCGTCTCAGAAGGAGGTGGTAGCCAGGATAATCCAAAGGCTTTGTGAAAAGAAGCAGCGAAATGTACTTGCCTCTGGATATGCCTGTGCAGATGAGAAGAGCTCTTTACTGATCAAGTTTGCAGTAAACATATGCAGCTATCAGCCTAATCCCACTACTGCAATGATCAGTACCAGCCCTCTGTGGGAAACACTGCTGAACAGGATTGGTGATGATGTCATGATGTACTTGCTGGAAAACTGCTCACTGTTTATGCATGTGCCACCTAGTTGCTGTTATCAGATCAGTGGGGTACCCATCTACAGCCTCATTTCATCTGATCTGAGCCTTGGCTGGGCTAGGCAAAGGCCTTTTGGAACTCGATATAATGTTTTATTGAAGTATATCCAGAAAAAAAGACAGTTGTACAGAAAAAAGTGGAAAGATATGAAAGAATCACAGAGGGGCACTAGAGTTGTTGATGGGAGAAATACGTGTAATGCAAGAAATGTTATATCATCAAGTCAGATGTACCAGAGGTCAAACAAAACAACACGATTAAGTCAGGTCAGTGATGAACAGAAAAACATAGTGGGTGATGTACCAGTTCTCGATTCAACAGAAAGATCTCTTAAAAGGTGCCGTAATAAGGATGGTGATGAGGATTCTAGATTCCCAGCCAGGAAGTTCAGAAAATCTGTAGACAGAAATACAGTGCATCTAGCATCCACTTGCACTGACACATCTGTTTTATGTAAAATACCTTCTTATCCATTAGTAGATCCTGCATTAAAAAACTTAGTCCCCGGCGCAGAAGAACCCTTTAACTGTACTGTTGAAGTCTGTCAGAGTGGAACAGGGTCAGAACACATGCCAAATGCTTATAAGGTGATGGAAACAAAATGTTTGGGGCAGCAAGTTGGGTATAATGAAACAGAGCTCCAGTCACAGGATAATGTAGTCAACAATGAAGTCACTGATTGTCCAGCAAATCCTGGAATAGATAAAGTAGGCACCGTATCTTCAAGTAATGTAGAGTTAAGTAAGCCATTTAAGCAAATGATTTCCAAGCATGACTCCAAGAACAAGATGCATAAAAATAAAATCAAGTTTTCAGAGGTGTACATTAAAATAGGTTGTATAATGTATTCCAACAAGAGCTTAAGAGAATGTTTTCCTAAAACATTTTCTCTGCATCGATTTGTAGGCTATCAGAACGATGGGCAAAGGCTTATTGAAAAGATATTCCTCGACAGCAGTGTGTTTGGAAATAAGACAGTTCAGAAGCTGTCTGTCAGCCACTGGAGAAAGAAGAGACTGCCAAAACGTTATTGGCAGATGAGAACTATGTTCCAGAGTCTACTAAAGAATCATAAAAGATGTCCCTATTTGATGTTATGCAGGCGAAACTGCCCTGTCACTATTTCCTGTGCAAAATCTAGAGGGAGAGCAGTAGAACACACGGAAAAACAGTACAAACAGAGTGATATTGCAGTGCACAGATCTTCAGCAGATGCATCTTCTGCAGTCTGCAGTGTAACTCGAGATGAAGGTCAGCAACAGTTGCCGCAGCCCAGGACAGTTGAGGATATTGACAGAGAAACCAGTCAAGTAAAGGAAGTGACAGCTGCTGAGATAAAACTTAGAAGTCTGCGGACTGTCCAGCTTGATATGACCGGAGGAAGCAAGGACAGATCTCTTGCAGAAGCCAGTGCAAACTGTGAAATGCCTGCAGCAAGGCTGGGTAATGATGGCAGGTGTGTGTTAACATCTGAGAGCCAGAGACCAAATACAGCATTAAAAGAGTCAGACCCTTGCTTACAGGCACTTCTGCAGCAGCACAGCAGCCCTCAGCAAGTATATGGGTTTTTGAGGGAATGCTTAATTCGAGTAGTGCCTGAAGAACTTTGGGGCTCCAGTCACAACAAATGCCGCTTTTTGAAAAATGTGAAGAAATTTATCAGTATGGGGAAATTTGACCAGATGTCCCTGCCGGAGCTCCTGTGGAAGATGAGGGTTAATGACTGTACTTGGCTTCAACTCCACAAAGGTAATGTGTTTGTGGTGCTTATCTAACTGTATACATAGGTGGATTTGTTCGTATAGGTGATGTTTGCATGTTGTTACTAAAATGACAAAAATTCATCTCACATGGCATGTTTGTGATGTTTGTAACATATCCATTTGTGCCACACATGTTGTGACTGGCTGCCATTGCACTTTGTTTTAGAAGGCACCGTTACAAACATTTAGTATGTGAATGCTACAAGGAAGTTGAATGCAGTCATTTTTAAGATCCATTTGCATCTAATAACCTGTTTAAAGTCCTGCTGCTTTCCAGTAGTATATCTGCATTAGTGGTGAGCATTAAGCAAGCAGTTAATAGTTAATATTTGATGATATGTACACCCTCTGTACACATCTGGTACAGTACTGATGTTCTCACCTTTAATGTCAATGGGTGAAGCATCATGGAATGCATAAATCATGTTTACAGACTAACAAACTGCAGTGGTGGTGCTGCGGTAGCATTGTCGCCTCACAGTAAGACGTTGTCCTGTTCGATTCTCAGCTAGAGTGTCTTCTGTGTGGAGACATGCGTGAATGGGCGGACCTTCGTTGAAGGTTGGGCGTCAGGGCCGGCAACTCGACATGCAAAAATCTACTGCCAATCATTAGCAGACCGGAGTTTCACTGTGGCGACCCCTAACTGGGAAAAGCCGAAAGACACACCAACAGACAGTCACTACTGAGAATTATAAATTTCTACTCTGTGAGCCTAGACTTCTAAAAAATAATGTGTGTGTGTATATATATATATATATATATATATATATATATATATATATATATATATATATATATATATCTATACACATACACTTCCACTTCCACTTATGGCATTTTTTTTTTACTTTTGATAACCTGTAATATTAGGATGTTGAATAACCAAGTTAAGAGATACTGAGGATGAGATCTAGCTACCATGAGATCATTGCTTAGACTGAACCATCTAAAAAGCAAGTGTACTACATGAAGCACAATCTTCTTAATTAGCTTATCACTTATTTCTGTATCTATAGCACTCTCTCTCTGTCTCTCTTTGTATATAAAACTATACTTATTTTTTAAACAAGAAATAGCTTTATCAGTTATGTCATAGGCAGTTGTACATTTATATAAATGAAAAATCATATTGACATATTGCAAACATTATATATCACATATAGCGCAGTATTCATTGTATGGGGCTACACATTTTTGCAGCTATGATCTGTGACGAGTGGCGCTATGTGGTTATACAAATCCCGGACTTTCAGGGATGACTATGGAAATGTTGAGGACTTTTTATGAACACACGCACACCGCTGTTGCAAAAGTGTAACTTGCTTAATGCATAAGTGATAGGGGGAAAAATACTACATTGTTAAGGGGCTTTACAAGTATGTGTATGAGTTCGATTCATAGACACAAATATATAATGAGCTAATTTGCATACTAAGTGTGTAAATAGCTTTGAACTTAAGCCAGTAAGCAGCATTTTTTTTGCAGAATATGAAGATGCAAGAGGAGATTATCTGGTGCCTGTGCAACATACCTGAACATTTTTACTGAAGGGGGGTCCCTTGGATAAATGTTTCATTTTGATGCTTGTGCATACCTGGACATATTAATGAAAGAGTTGCTTGGGTGAATGTTAAATTTTAGTCTTTGTGCATATTAGGACATGTTACTGAAGGGGTTGCTCAGGTGAATGTTTCATTTTAGTGCTTTTGCATATTAGGAATGTTACTGAAGGGTTCCCTTTGGGAAATTCATTCATGTGTCAGGGAAGTGCGTGTGTGTATACATGGTCAGCCTGCTGAAGTGATCACTGAGCAGAATAATTGTGTCATTTTAGCGCTTGTGCTTACTTAATACAAACTAAAGAAGGGGTTGCTGGGGGAAATAATTTACTTAAGGGATGGCTGGGGGCAAGTTTGCTTATTTGAACTCCAATATTAAAGGCAATGCACTGCATTTAACAAGGGATGTGAGTGCAGCGCAAATGTTGGGACTATGAATTGCAAAGCCCCCTCATTAGCATACTACTCTTTACAATATTTATCATTTGCATCTTATTACTTTCCAGGTCTTTTGTATAGCATAAATGGCCTGTATTAATTTCACCTTAGCTACGCTCCTTTGTAAGCATCAGGAATACCCCTATCACATTTGCATGAGTAACTGTGAATCTGATGTTCTCAATCTTCATCTGTTCTTGACTGATGGGTTACAGTTCCGACCCTTGGAACAGATCCAGCCGTTATGTAGCTCGCGCCAGTAAAAAAACTCTTGAGCTAGTAGTTTACCCATAATGCCCCCTCTACATTACCTCAGATCTTGTTTTCAGCTTATAGAAAAGATGCATTAGCCTCTCTCTCTCTCGCAGCTAAGTTCTTTATATAGCTTTATTACATTTCTCTAACCCCTTTTTGCCTTACTTAGGTTATTTAGAAATATCTAATCCTTGTCGACCCTTTTCTCTTTGTGTGAGTGCTCCTTTTCTTTAACCTGTACCCTTGGATACGTCTTGCCTACCGTAGTTGGTAGTTCCCCTCTATTCCTTTTCCTTTACCATTGGTAATCTCTCCTACCATTGTTGGTAGGTTTCATCTCTTTTCAAAACTGATAGCTTGTATGTTTCTTGACTTCTTCTCATCTCTAGTCTTCAAATAGCAGATAAACCAAAATCAACCACTGGGTTTAAACATTGTCAGGACTGAGGCAGAAAAATGCCGAATTCGGACGGTCATAAATGTGTGTATTGCTTGGGTGTTTCTCATCTTCAAGCAGAGTGCTGTATCTGCCAGGGCTTATAGAGCCCTGGTGGAGCGTAGAAATAAATGAATCCTTAAAGGGCTTCTTAGCTGTCAGATACCCTAGCAGGAGCTGAGGGGATCCAAGAAAAAGTGGTCTCCCAGTTTGCTACCTTAGAGTCTAGCTCAAATTCGTCCCTGAGGCTAATTGCACATGTAGCCGAAGGGAGACCAGGTCAGCAGGTTCAGGCGTTCCTATTTGACGACACGCTTGGACGCGTGTGTGAGAGTTTGCAGAGCCATTCAAGTCTTCCTTCATCAATGCTCCCTTTGACAGATCCTTCTTGTTTGGCCCCAAAGTTAAGGAACCTCTATCCAGGTGTGAGAATGATGGAAAGACCCTGTCTGCAGTGGGCACACATTTTTCTGGTCCCCAATGAACCTATTCCAGGAATCATAGGAGTGGGAAGATGTGGTTCAAGAAATCCCAGAGGCCTTTCCAGGACACGTGGTATGGACTCCCCTTGGGACAAAGGGGGGAGTTGCAGTGGAAGACGCCATCCTAGAGACAGAGGTGACCTGCAGAACAAGGGTTCCAGATAGTCCTTCTCTGGCCAACCCTATCAGTGCTCCTGAAAGGAGGCCTGATTGCTTGCCTCTGGAGGCAGTCAGGGGAAGATTTTCTTTGCACCCATCTGCCTGACGACAAATAACCACAGATGCCTGGGTACTAAGACTTATTTCCAGAGGTTACCTCATCCCTTTTATTCTTTATACAAGAACTCGGGTAACACTCCCCGATGTTCCACCCAGTCAGAGGGACCAAGCAGCCTTGGAAATACAAAAGCTGCTGAAAAAAAAGAGTCATCCAGGAAGTCCCACCAGACCAGATAAGATCCGGATTTCACTCAAGATTCTTTTTAGTGCTAAAAAAGACAGGGGACTGGAGACTGATTCTGGATCTCAGCATTCTAACAATTTTGTTCAACAGTCCAAATTCCGGATGGTCACGGTTCAGTCAACACTTCCCTTTTTAGAGAAAACTACTGGATGTGCTCTGCAGACTTTCAAGACGTGTACTACCACATAAAAATAGACAACGCTAGAGAAGGTTTCTCCACTTCCATCTAGGAGTCCGTCACTATCAGGGTGCTGCCCCTTGGTCTCACTACAACCCCCTGGGTGTTCACCAAATGTATGGCAGCAGTAGCAGCTCAGTTGAGACTGCATGATTTCCGTGTGTTTTCATATCTAGATGACTGGCTTATCACCGCTTCCACCAGGCATCTACTTTCTCAGGTGACAGATCTCATCCTGCAATTGTTCTTGCAGCTAGGAATCACAGTCAGTTTTACAGAGTTGCAACTGACCCCCTCTCAAGACATGGAATTTATCGGAGCTCATCTCAACACTCTTGTGTGGCTTCTCTACTTCCCCACAGGCTACAGAAAATAAGATCTCAAGTTCTTTCCCTCCTGGGCTCAAACAAAGTACCAGCCCGGCTAGTGTTTTCAGCATTAGGGTCCATGGCAGTGGCAGTCACTCTGGTCCCACTAGCAAGATTTCACATGAGATTACTACAGTGACTTCTTGTGAATCAGTGGTCCATTCTGACCCATCCAATAAACCACCCCATACTCATTACAAATCACTGTAAAAAGGACCTGTCCTGGTGGATGGAATCCAGTCAAATCCTTTTGGGCCACCCCTTTGTCCCTTCTCAACCCAAGGCCATAGTGATCACAGATGCCTCCCAGATGGGATGTAGGGGGGCATTATCTGGGAAAGATAGCCCAAGGCACTTGGTCACCAGTAGAGACCAATCTGCATATCAACATTCTGGAGCTGAGGGCGGTGCTACTAGTGTTGCAAGCATTCTACTCTGCCCTACCTCAGGGAACGATTGCAATCCAGTCAGACAGTATGTCCATAGTCTGGTACATCAGCAAGCAAGGGGGAAGCAAATCATATCCCCTGTGTTGCGAAGCCCTCCAAGTGTGGCAATGGGCCATTGTCTTTGACTGCTTTCTGATAGCAATGCACATGTAGAGGAGTTCAAATGTGATAGCGGACAAATTAAGCAGATGTATTCTACTGCCTCATGAGTGGTCTCTCAGTCCCAAGGTAGTGAAGATCATCTTTCATCAAAGGGGCCAGCCTTTTTGCATCACTCCAAAACAAGAAGTGCAGAAGCTATTTTTGCCTAATTCACCCTCAGGAAGAGTCCCTGAGAGACGCTGTTCTCCTGGATTGGCCCTCGGGTCTCCTTTATGCCTTTCCCCCATTCACCCCTGATCCCTCTTTTCCTCAAGAAAGCAGCCAGGTTGAGAAGCAAAGTGATCTTCATTGCGCCTTTCTGGGCTCGACAAATTTGGTTTCCCTTCCTATGGCCTCATCTAGTTCACCGTCCATGGATTCTGGACCCAGTTCCGGACCATCTTTCTCACCCCCAGGGACTGGTGCATCCCAATCTTCAAAGTCTCAAGCTAACTGCTTGGTTCCTCCAATTCCATTAGTCACCAAGCATTATGATATTCCATCCCCAGTGCGAAAAATCTTACTGTTATCCCATAAACCATCGACCAGGAATCTCTACCTCAGTAAATGGAAGAGATTTTCAATCTGGACTTGCGACATTGGCCTCGACCCCTTTTCAGCCCCAGTGGAAAAAGTTTTAGAATTTTTGGCCAGTCTTATTGGTAAGAGAGCTTCCGCTTCTACTGTTATGGTCATTCTAGCAGCCATTTCTAACTTTTATAATGGTTTTGGAGATCTGCCTTTAATCTCTCACAGACTTTATAAGGTCTTCCTCAAGGGAACTATCTGTTTAAAGCCCCCATTTAAGGACCCTCTACCACCATGGGACTTGACTGTTGTTTTGCAGGCTCTAGTAGCGTCTGCCTTTGAACCAGCGCCTACTTGTGACTTGAAGTTCCTCTCCTGGAATACACTTTTACTTATAGCTATCACATCCGCGAGATGAGTTTCTGAATTGCCAGCCTTATGCTCAAGGCCCCTTACTTAATTTTCCATTGGGATAGAGTTGCACTCAAGAGAAACCCATCCTTTCTTCCAAAGGTGGTCTCAGAGTCCAACATTAATCAGACTATAGACTTAATTGTCTTCTTTTCAAATTTTTCTAATAAAGGTGAATATTGATGTGACAGCAGGGAAATACTGCCAGTCCAGCTATCTGAAATGTTGTCGCTTGAAAATTTTAATATGATTGATATAGAAATGTGACACTGCCAGCCCAGCTGTCTGGAATTTTGTAAATAATATGTCATTTGTGATTAGTAATATGATTCATATTCTTGTCCTACAAATGTAAGAGAACTGTATGTTATGTAATGAGCTTCAAGAATGTAACCACAGTGTACCCTAGTGGAAAAGAAAAGAAATGTATATAAACTATATATCTGTGTAAATGTATGTTTTAAGTAGAAGCTGGAACATCCAGAGTTAACTTGCAAAACTTCAAGAAAATAAGTGGAAATTGTTTTACGATTCTGTTATCTCTCAGTTTCAGCTCAGAGCAGACACAATGTCTAGAGCTAGAGGTTTTTCTATTGTCATGAAACACAAATAATTACTAGGTTGCAAATGTGAAAGTGTTTTTATTGCTCCTTGTTTTCCTAGCAGCTGCACACTTCTGAGAGATATGTATTTTTTGACACAGAGGTGTTAAATTCTAAGTACAGTATCTGTTTAGCCTGGGAACTGAAGTCAGGTGACAAAATGATGTCATCCGAGCTAACCCAGCAGTAATGTTAAATATTAATTTAAGAACTCTCGCAGAGGGAAAGTGTGTGCTTTTGTATCTTGTCTTGGACCTAGAAACATCCATTCAGCACTCCGCATCTGCATTTGCCTTGCTGATACTAAATAACTAGGGTACAGTGATATCTCTTAGATATAGACAGGAATATATTATTAAATGCATTTAAACCTATCTTTGTGGCTGATATTTGTGAGACATATTTAAGCTCTTAGAGTACTTGCATATGTATTTGGTGACACTGTACAGGGCACTCCTAAATAGCCTTGAAAGTCTTGGTCATACTTACCATTTGGATAATAGTAACATTACACAGTAGGATTGGTCACCTTTTGTAAGGACCTTTATAGTAGCTGATAAGTATTGGTTGGTGGCAGTGATAACTACCTTATAGTCTGGGCAGAAGGGGGCATAGCTAGTAAACCTATGCCAGCTTGCCCCAGCAGTGTGCGTGTGTTTGTATATAAATCAAATCTCAAAGTGTGTGTGTGTGTGTCAGCTACTTGGGCAGGGACACGAAGCACTGATTGGACAGAGAGGGTGCTGGAGGTTTTGGCTTGACCACTCGGCTGAGATCTTAACCCTATAGCTATGCCAGTGAGGAGTCTTATTGGGGATCTGGAGAAAGAGGCAGAAACCAGGCTCAGACTGACTGTGCTCTTAAGGGAAATTGTACTTTACTGTCTGTGTACTTGACATTCTCCCAATGTTTTCATCCCTCACTGGTGCTAGTCTTAAAGATTAAGGCTCCTTGATTACTGGGCCAGTGCATGGGCACTGCAATTGCTTACACCTGTTGGATGTTCAAAGACAGTTACGTTTCTATCTCAACAGAACTAAAGAAATTAGAAGGTCAGACCAATTATTTGTTTCCTTTTTTGGTGCAACCTTAAGGAAATCTGTCTCTAAGGTTACCTTATTAAAATGGTTAAGAGATTATATTTCTTTCATTAGTAACAAAGAACCTAAAACATCCAAGGCTGGTGAAGACTCATTTCACTAGATCTATGGCTACTTCAGCTGTCTTCCATTCTAAAGCTTCCATGAATGAAATATGTGCAGCAGCTACTTGGGCTACTCCGGATACCTTTATTACTCATTACAGATTAGATCTGGTCTCCAGGGGAAGAGCAGCCTTTGGTTCTGTGGTTCTCAGGAATAGCCTTCCATAGGGCCATCCATAATCTAAAGTAGCTGGGGACTCTGTTCCATCAGTCAAGAATAGATGAAGATTGACAACATCAGATAAAGAAGTTATGTCTTACCATAATGTTCCGTCTGTGTTGTCGATCTTCATTTGTACTTGGCGTCCCACCCTCCTTCCCTTCCCTATGGATTCCTACTGGAGCAACCTGTTGTCCTTGGACATGGCTTCCTCATTTGGGATTAGTTTCCTTCTTTTGTTCTATAATTTTGCAAACTCGATCTGCAGTAATGTAGAGAGGGGCATTATGGGTAGACTACTAGCTCGAGAATTTTTTTGGTAGAGCGAGCTATGTTATGGCCAGATTGGTTCCGCGGGTCGGAACCATAATCCATCAGTTAAGAATAGATGAAAATTGAGAACAGAAATGGAATGTTATGGTAAGACATAACTTCTTTTTACTGGCCATAATCCTGTCTACAGTCACTGTCATTTGAACATTACATAGCTTATTCAATTCTTGTCTTTTCCTAAACTTCATTCTTCTGCCAAAACATTATTCTGCATGTATTGTTCCCACAATTCCCATTTTTATGTAATTTGCTCCTACCCTTTTCTAAGGATCCCACTTCCAGTTCTTTTATCTCTGTTACTATAGTCACTACTTCTAATATGGTTGGTTTAGACTCTAATTTCCATTTTCTAATAAATGCTTTTTTTGGCGGCCACCAAAATTAAATTTAGCAAGACCTTACTATGTCTAGGCAATTCCAATACTGTATCACGTCAGAAAAAATCATTTCCAAATTTACAACAATTTGCTCACCCAGTATTTCTGATTTTTTAAGTCTGCCAACTCATACTCTCCCAAAATAAATTCCCAATTACCTCTTTTTTTCTCATCACATCTTCAACAGTTGCAGTCTACCTGAGGAAAAATTCTTTGTAGTCTGCTTGGGGTATAAAAATACCCACGCAAACACTTCCAAGAAAAGAAATACTAAATCTTCTAGACTTTGTTACATATTTTGGAGCCATATTTATACATCAGGGCAATATATACATATCTCTCTCTCTCACATATATAGGTATGTATACATCCTCCTGTTGTTTCATTATGAATGGCTTCTCTATTCTCTCTTCCCATTTATTTCTAACCTCCTCTGATTGAATCCTATAGTTATCAAATAATATTTTATATGCCCTACTAATTATTCCTTTTTTAACTGCAGCTTCTGTTCTAGATTCTATTAAAAAGTCAGTGCTGGTCTTTCACTTTGGATACCTTTTTCCTTTCTGTTTGCCTATATTCTGATATCAAGCCTTGATAGAAAAGGCAATCTCTAGCCTGAAGTCCAAATGTATTGTTGGCCTCTTCCCATTTTGTTACCTTTCTCTCTCTAATTGTTTGCTCCCAGTAGCTTGGTTCCTTTGCCAGTTTTATTCAGTAAATTCCAGCTCCCTCTTGCCTGTACTTTTTACCGGATTGCAGTCATCCCTATCGGCAAAACCTCCTTTTTCCATTCTAGTGTTGGCTTAGTTCTTAGGATACTTTCTGCTACTTTATGGATATAATATTATGTATGGTTATTGTTATTCTCTGTAAGGATCTGCATCCATAATCTCAGCTTCTCCTTATTTCTTGAACTTCCACCTATTTCATCAACTGTTTCCACTTTGTATTGCAACATTCTGCTTGTGCTGTGTAGGAGGCTTAACAGTGTAGCTCTGAAATACCCCTTCAAAGCAGCTAATCCCAAACCACATTGTTTTACTGGAAAGAGCAACTAATCACACTTGACTCTTGCCCTCTTCTCTTTCCAAACAAACTGTTCAATCCTTTATTAATTGCTATCCACAACTTCTCCTTTTGTTGATAAAAATACACCTGACCTGTGTATTAAACTTAAGGGACTAAAACATTTTCACTGCTTGTATCTTGCTATCCATAGCCATAAAACAGAGCTTCCAGTTTCACAGTTGTATTATTTTTTGTTTATTTTCGTATCTTTAGCTGTCATGACAGAATCCTTTTTAACCTACACTCGTAAGGAGTCTATATTATAACCTCGAAGTTACACAATCAGGAATACCCATTCATCAACACATAATTGTCAAACGTCCTCTTCACCGAACATCCACATCATCGATTTCTTTCCAAGGGAAAGAAATCAGTAGTCCAACAACCCATGACACAGTATAACAAACACCCCCAAATGAATATGCTAACTCCGAGATTGCACTACAGTGGGGAAAAGGGAAGATTTAAAATAACGGCCAACTGATTTCTTTCCCTTGGAAAGAAATCAATGATGTGACCGTTCACATAATTTACAGCTATTGCCTTTGTTTTATCTTCATTAATTTTGTATCTTGAAAAGTCTTCAAACTGTTTCAGGATGTTCTACAACACTGAAATGTTCATTTCTGGTACAAAATAATAACATCTGCAAATAAAGCCAACTTTTCCTGATTACCATATCAGTTATATCCTTGAATTTCTGAGTCCTTTATTTTCTTTGCTAATGGCTCTAAATATAATGCAAATAACAAAGCGGAAAAAAAGACACCTCTCCCTGGTTTGTCTGTTCAAACAGAACCCCACCACTTTAATTTTCACCTCCGATCCCTAATATATCCTCCTATTTAACCTTATTATTGTGTCAAGGAATGCAAATGCTTCTATTAGCCTACTCATAAAATCCCAAAATACTCTGTTGAATGCTTTCTCTGCATCAAAACCCACCAACAATAGTGGTATTTTCTTACATTCTGCTTCCATCTGGGTCATTATTCTATTAATGTTGTCAGATGTTTGCCTCCCCTCCACAAAACCACATTGATCCATATCTATCAATTTTTGCATCACCTTTGCCATTCTTTTAGCCATTGTAGACATAAGCACTTTATAATCGTGGTTTAAGATCAAAATGGGCCTATATGAATGGACCTGATGGGTCTGTACCATCAGTAGGTATTACAGCCATGCTAGCTTTCTTCCAGAATGTTGGTGTTTCTCCTCCCTATAAAATGCTGTTAAACAAAACCTTCTATATCTTTAAAACTTTTTCCCTCCTAGCTTCTAAACCTCTACAGGAGTAACATCTATTCTTGGAGACTTTCCCTAGTTTGGTTATACATCACCATTTTTATCTCATCTTCTCGTATTTTAACTGTTGATAATTGAGCCTCATCTACCACCATCTAACATTGACATATTTAATTCTTCCATAAACATTTCCATTTGTACTTTTCCTAGATTTCCACATTTCTTTCTTTATAAATATTTTCATAAAATTTCTGAAATATTTCTCATATCCCTACAGGATATCTGGCTATTTTCCTTGTTGTAGGCTCCTTAAGCTTGGCAACAACCCTTTCTACTTTCTGTTTCCTGAGTTGTTGTGCTAAAAGCTTTTGTGCTCTGGAGTTATTAGCCAAAAACAGTTGCTTAACCACAATCTTTTTAAATGCATGTATATTATCAAGGTAGTCCCTTATTTTCTCTTTAACACTCTGCAGTTGCACTTCTTGTTCTGTGGGATTCTCCCTATTCTGCAATACTTTTAACCTTTGTCAGTCCCTCTAAATAATTCTTGTTACTTGTTAAATATATATCTTTTTCTTTTATTTCTACCTTATTTTTAAATTCCACTTTCATTTTATCCCACTCCCTAGCTATATTTTCTGAAGAAATTTCTATCTTCCCTAATAACTCCTGAATAACTTCCACTACCCATTCCTGAAATTCCTCTCTGTTTGGTGGGGAAGCACCAGTGTCTCATTTTTGTTTCATTGCCCTGCAGTTTTATTTTAGTTATTATTGGCGAATGATCTAAATAGTTATTGTATGTGTATCAAAACTTTCAATGAAATGCACGTTCCTGTGAAATATAATTATCTTGCCTAGCCCAGTTTTTAAACCTTGGGGAGTAATATGTAATATATCGCCCAACTCCTACTACTCAATTCATATCTTCCCTACCAAATATTTTCATAAATGTCTTCAAAAATCTACCCTTGTCTGTTATATTTTCCCTTCTAGGCCCCCCAGATGCATTCTGACTGTTGGAAATCAAATCTCAGTCCTTACCTGTAAGTAATATTCCCTTCCAAAAGCTTATTATTTCTTCCATAATTTTCTAAATCTTCATTGTAGCACTTTTAGGTGGAATATAAATACACGCCAGAGTAATACTCCTCCCTTGCCAGTAGCTCCTTACTACTGCAAATCTACCATTATCTTTTCTTCCTTTTCTATCACTATTGAAACTCCTCTAGCAATAATATAGATACAATTTTCCTTTGTCCCAGATAGTCTGCTGAATAAGTATCCTAAAATTCTTTCTTGATGAAATTCACATGCTCACTTCTTTCCAAATGCGTCTCTTGTAGCATAGCTTTTTGTACTCTGCATTTCTAAATATAGTTTTCTATTCTTTTCTTGTGTATACTTTTGAGAATATTCACATTCAAAGATAATATGAAAAGTGTTGCAATTATGACAAGAAGTTATTATTCCCACCTGTTGTGTATAACAGGTTTTTTAAAAATAAAATATTAAAATCACTGTGTTGCAGCCAAAACTCTCCACAACCTTCCAAAGGTATCAAACGTTTTATTGAGACATAAAAATGTTTAAAAAGTATTCATTGAGCACTTTCATCCCCTCAGAACAGGGACTTCATCAGAATACATGCCTTCTATTAAATCCAGCATTTATAGCCCAATGTGTTGATGACATCACAGCCACACAAATGCATTTAAAGGCACAACCACTTTTTAAAAAAAAAATACAGCTTTAAAAAACACATAAACATCTAAACCATATTTACTGCACTTGAAATAAGCTTTCCTAACTTCATGGAAATTCTTAACGTAGCCTTTTGTAAAGTGGTTGTGCCTTTAAATGCATTTGTGTGGCTGTGATTTCATCAACACATTCTGAGGGGATGAAAGTACTCAATGAATACTTTTTAAATATTTTATGTCGCAATAAAATGTTTGATACCTTTGGAAGGTTGTGGGGAGTTTTGGTTGCAACACAGTGATTTTATTATTTTATTTTGGTTTGGTTGTCACTGGAGCCATTGTTTAAACAGTTTTGAGGTTTTTTTTTAAATGTATAGTCTTGCATACACTAATGATTGATAGGTTGATCTTTTATACAGTTGTTTCTTGTCACATCCATTTGAACCTATGTCACATCCTACAAGATATTTTGTTTTAATGAAAACCCTCAAAAAAACACACACACCTCCAGAACACCCCAATAACCTATTAAGTTAATACAAACACACAAAATTATGTACATCACAAAATAATGGTGTAACCCTCCTAATTGGAACATTTGTCCCAGACTGACAGCTACACTCATGGGCTTTAACAGACCTATAATGAAGGTCATCCATGGTAAGTTGCATGAAACAGCCTGTGCTTTTCCTTACATTGAGTGCTGTCTGTTTTTGTTTTATCTTTATTCCTCTACCAGCTGTAGAAAACAACTTGCATGTTTTCAGAAAACATTATATCTGATGTTGCGATTTTCCAGCATTCTTCAACTGAGGGGGTTTTCGATTCGAATCTGATCTGACTCGGCCACTTCTACCAGATCCTCAGATCGAACCTCTCGTGCTCCTCCCTTTATTCATAATGCCCTGCCAGCCTAACATTCCTCAGATTTCATTTGCTGCCATATTGCTAGAGATGCAGATCCTGTAGCACTCGAGCTTTTTTCCTCTGGTAGGCGATCCACTGAACTTATGTCACCTTCCTTCCTTCATCCAGTAAATCTCTTTCTTAAGTTGAGTCCTTTTTTCCCTTCTTCTCTGTCTTTTACCGAGACCTCAGTATTTCTTCCAGTACCATTGCTGGTACTTTGGCTTTCTTTCCCTGTCCTTTTCCTACCCTTTTTATGGTATTCTTGCCTACCATTGTTGCTAGTCTTTCTTTACTTTTCCAAAAAAAACAAAACTAAAGGCGTTATACATAATTGCTGTTTCCATACTTGAAGTTTTCTTTTTGGGCCTTCCTTTTTTAGGCGTTCACTAGGATGGCTGATAAGCCGACTGGCTTCAAAAATGCATCTCCTGTGGGCACAAAATACTTAATTCAGATGCCCAAAGGTAATGCTTCTGTTGTTTGGGCAGTTTGTTTAATTTGTGCCAGCTTCAACTCCACAGATAGATACAACAAACTTGTTTTGAAGGGTCTTCTTCCTTCCCCTTCTTCTTCCTCTACTCCAGCTGGGACTCAGGCTTCTTCAAAAAAATCTGACAAAGTGAAGCCTGACTCATCTCCCAAGAACAAAGAATCTAGAAAGATATCTCTGGATCCTACAATGTCTTTGGCTCCCAGAACCACTTTCAAAGATGTCAAAAAAGTCAGATCTGATGACTTCAGCTTCTAGTGCTACGAAACCAAAATCGCCATGGATCTGATCACTTCTTTGTTTCCCAGAGCTGATACCTTCTTGGCTCTCTCTTCCATTTTTGCAGGAGTCTCCTTGCATGCACTTCAGCCCACTATCCAGAAGCTGCTCTCTGAGGTCTTTCAAGAGTCTGTCCAAGGCTGAAGTGGACAGGATGATGAGGACGTTCCTCAGAACTCGGATCCAAATGGGGTTAATTCTGTCTCCGTCTCTAGTCGGATCAGTGAGCCTGCCTATGACTAGTCCACCTTTAGTTTCCCATTCTCTGGTCTGGCCTGCTGTTTTTGAAGCCATCAGATCCAAGATTCCTGAAGTTGACTTGTTGGATTTGAAGGCGGTTCGTTCTTTGACTCCGGTCATTTCTCTAAGCTACCCAGTTCCAAGTCTTTTGAAGCCATATGACTCTCTGAACTGAAGCATTTGAGCTGGATTCAGGGGACTAGGGTCAGTTTTAAAGTTATTGGAGCCATTCATGACCCTCTGAGCTTTGGCTCTAGTCATTTCTGGTCCAACTCCATCCTTGGGTGGAGTGCTTACAAGGTTTCAGGGGTTGGTGTTGCAGGAAATGTCTTCAGTCTCCCCTAGGCACACTGCCTTTGAGATTGGGGAGAGGGCTTTCTCTTTACCAGAGAAAGGACATCCCTACCCCCTTGGATCATATCATTCTAACTCCTTCAGGTCTTTGCTCTGAGCCTCAGTCTTCTATTCCATTGAGACAGCTAGCCAATTTAAGTCTCCAGTCAGTCTCCCAGGACTCCTCTAACACTTTTGATACCTCACCAGACCATCCCACTGATGAGGTTTCCTCGGAAGAGAACATGTAAAAGGAAACACTTAGATTCTCCTAAGGATCCTGTCACTGAAGACATTGATTTAGATGAAGGGGAAGCGTCCCCCAGATCTCCACCTGAAGATATCCTTTGGAGACATTCTTGAACTCCTAAAGCAAAAAGTTGGTTGGTTTTCCGATACCCCTTCCGAAGAGGGAGTCAGTGTTTCTGCAGGCTTTCAGGTCTGGCCCAGCTACGTCTTGTTGGATACCCCCAGCTGATGAACTTATAGACCTTGTATCTCACCGGGCATGGAAGGATCCAGATACTGTGGAGCCCATTCCTAAGAATCCAGATAAATTTCTAGCCCCTCCAAAGGACAGGACACACTGGAGAAAGGGGGCCCCAGTTGATGCCATAGTTGTGGCAGCAGTTACGAAGAAAAAGCTTGCAGAGCAGAGCTCTTCTGTCCATCCCTCTAACAAAGAATTTACATGCGTTGGACATATTCGACCTTTGCTTTGAGGTCGTTGAATTACTTGGTACATTTGACAGGACTGCAAAGAGATTTGACTAAGGAGCTCTCCAGGTCTCTTTCTGGGTCCATGTCTGCAGAGACCCAAAATAAAGCCTCTTCTTAAGTGGCCACCCTTCATTCTAAAGTTGATGATGGGAACTCTAGCAGAAGATTCCTTTCCTCACAGTAGAGGTGGCCTGCAGAACCAGGGTTTCTAAGATTCCCTCTCAGATAAACCCTACCAATGGTCCTGAAAGGCAGCCTGACTGTTGCCCTCTGGAGTTAGAGGGGGGCATTTGTCTCTGCACCACAAAGCCTGGAATTCCATCAGAAAAGATTCCTGGGTGCAGAGAATTCTAACCAGAGGTTATATCATACTATTTTCCCAAATCCTCCCGGTAAGAATGAAAAGAATCCACTATGTTCCACTCAGTCAGAGGGAGATGAAGTTTCTCAAGGCCATCCATTTGTTCTTCCCCTACCCACAGCCACTGTGACCATGGATGCCTCTCATCTGGGGGGGGGGCACTACTTGGGAAGGATGGTTCAAGGTACATGATCCCCAGAAGAGACCAACATGCATACAGTCTCCTAGCATTTCATGCCTTTCAAGATGCTCTCCCATCTGGGACAGCTGCTATTTAGATGGACAGTTATGTCTGTAGTCTGGTACATCAACAAACAATAAAGAACCGGATCTTACCCACTATGTTGAGAAGCAGTGTGAGTGTGGCAATGGGCGATCTCTTCTGACTGCTTTCTCAAAGCAACGTACATTCTGGGGAAAGCCATCGTGATTGCAGGCAAACTACGCAGGTCCATTCAGATTCCTTATGAGTGGTCTCTCAATGTCAGGGTGGCGGAGAGGATTTTCTGTTGATGGATCCAGCCATGCTGTAGCCATTTTGCCTCTCCACTCAACAACAAGTGCAGTGGGTTCTGTGCCGTGATCCCTCCAAAGGGGGAGTCACAGAGAGAGAGAGAGATAATCTAGTCCACAATGTGCCCTTCAGTCTTCTTTATGCTTACCCTGTTACCTCTTATCCCCAAATTTCTAAAGAAAGAGTACCAGTTAAAGAGCACAGTTATCCCCATTGCACCGTTTTGGTCTCATCAAATTTGGTTCTCCTTCCTTTGGCCTCATCGTCTACATTTGCCTTGGATACTAGATCCCAGTCCAGACCTCCTGTCTCACCTGACAGCTATGACTCATCCAGACTTAACAGGCCTCAAACTAACCACATTTTTTTCTCCAGTTCCACTGATTGCAAACCAGCACAGGCTGTACTCCCCAGTCCGTCATATTTTGTTATCTTCTCAAAAAGCTTCTGCTAGAAAGATTTACAAAAATAAATGGAAGAGATTTGTGTTCTGGGCCCTTAAGAGGGATTTGGATCCCTTTTCTGCCCCTATACCAGCTGTACTTGATTTTTTAATTTCAATTTTCAGTGAAAGGGATAGGTTTTCTACTATTAAGATGCAGCTGGCTGCCATTTCAGACTTCCATCTGGGTGAAAGTAATCCCTCCTTAGCTTTCTCTAAATTATGCAATGCCTTTCTCAAAGGAACTTTGTTACTTAGACCTCCACTAAAGGATCCTACCCCTCCTTGGGATTTAACTGTTTTGCTTCAAGCTCTGACCTAAGACCCCTTTGAGCCCTCAGCCAGGTCAGACCTCAAGTTTTTGTCTGGGAAAACCATTTTTCTAGTCGCTATTACATCAGCTAGGTGAGTATCTGAACTCCAGGCTCTATCTTTCAAACCTCCTTACCTATTTTTCCCCAAAGACAGGGTTTCTTTACGGACCAATCCATCTTTTTTCCTAAGGTAGCTTCTGAGTCTAATATTAACCAGCTCATTAACCTCCCTGTTGTCTTCCCAAATTTTTCAAACAAGGGAGATTTCATGCTCCATCTTTTGGATGTACACATACAACTTCAGTTTTATCTCAGTAGAACCAAGGATTTCCAGAAGACTGACCCAGTTATTTGTATCCTTCTCACCTAGTAAATTGGGAATGCCAGTTTCTTAAGTTACCCTAGCCAAATGGTTAACCAATTGCAGCTCATTTGTCTGTAATAAGAGGTTTATCCTTGGATAAGCCTCCTAGGTCTCATTCCAAGAGGTCTATAAATGTATCCTCAGCTTTTTGGTTAAGATCTTTCATAGATGAAATTTTTGCAGCTGCCACTTGTTTGGTCCAGTGCTTATAACTTTATTGGTCATTACAAATTGGATTTGGTTTCTAGGAACAAAGATACTTTTGGTTCCTCAGTACTTTGGAATTTCCTTCCATGAGGACCACCTAAGGTTCCTCTAGTTGGGGATTCTGACCCATCAGTTGAGGAATGAATGAAAATGACAACATCCGATAAAAAAAAGTTATGTGCTCACCATAATGTTACATCTGTTTTGTCCATTTTCATTCTTTCTCAACTTCCCACTCTCCTACCCTTCCCTTTGCTCCTGGAGAAGCCCAAGAGTATCATCTTGGGAACTGTTTTTTGATTATTTTAGCTCCATCTCCGTTTCTTATGCTATACTTTCTTGAATTCTCTTAAAGTGTTGTCCATTGACTTCTGTGGGAAGCAAATTCAATCTGAAGTATGTTAGGCTGGTGGGGCATTGTGGGTAAAGGGAGGAGCTCGAGAGTTTGTTTCTGAGGATCTGGAAGACGTGGCTAGGTCAGATCCATGACCTCTTCAGTTGGGAAGCATATAAATTGGGGTCTATATCATATGAGAGAATTGCACAAATGGAGAACGCTCATAATATTGAACCAGACCTTGAACTTCCTATTGTGCGGGGCTGCACCCCCCACACCTCCTGCTAAATATATATTCCAGCTCCAAGATCACACTACAGTGAGGAAAGGGCAAATATCCCATTCTTCACTGTACCGCGATCTCAGAAAAAGCACTTCGAGGTCCGGTACATTCGATATTATGAGCGTTCACAATTTGTGCGATTCGCTCATATGTTATAGACCTTATCAGTTGTACTTGTATCATACTTTTTATACTTTTACAACCCATCTCACTTCAACAACCTAATAGCCTATTATCTTAAAGTTGCTTTTGTTCAGTCTTTTGTCTCTTTTTACATTGCAGTGCCTACATTTCTTACTACTAAACAAGAAAGAAAGAAAGAAGGAAAAAAGGGCACATGTTTACTTTAGTACCCTTTAACATACATAAATAACTGAAAAGACATTACTACATATCATGCAGTATATGGGAGTTACCTCTTTCCTTCCTCTTCCCCTCTCCTTAATGTTTTTCCATCCATTAATAACATGAAATAGGGCACATACTTTGGAGTCCCCTACATGTTTATCAAAGTCAAAAAAGTACAGTATTTCCAGGTTTTCTTGTTGTGCCATATTTCACAAATGTGATTAATACTTTGTAATCCCACATTTATTAATTAATTTCAGAGTTGCTGGTTTCTTTCCTTTTGATCTGCATCTCTCAGCTTCAGTCTCTGGTTCATTTCCAGCATACTCTTATTTCTTGTAGTCAACTCCCATGCTTTTCTCTGTTTCTGAAGCATTTTCCTTTGAAACATTTAAAAATATTTCAATGGCATAGTATCTGTATGAGCTTTATTAGACTCCCTTTCTGTTTAATAACTGATTTTTTTGTTGGGCAAATTTTGGTATTTCCTCCTTAGCATGTTCTGCATCAAAAAATGACTTTGATCCTCCAGGAAAAAAATATTCTGAAGATAGCTGGATACAGCAGCTTGAATCTAACATCTGCATCTTGACATTCCCTTCTTGCTGGAATATATTTACTCATCTTCTGACTGGTGTACAGTGAGTAATCATTTTCCACAATCGCTTTACTGTCTCCAACTTTTAATACCTTCTTCTGACACTGTTTAGTGAGAATCAACTCTTTCTGCTGGTAGGATTGCATCTTTAGTATTAAAGGTCTTGGCTACTTTCTCATGGCCAGGTTTGGGGCATACACACAGTGTGCCCTTTCAGTTAACAACTCCTGCTGTTGAATACCAGTCCAGTTGTGTAGTTGTGCTTTCATAAAATTAATACAGTCAGTTCCTTCCAGTTTCTCTGGTACAGCAGAAAATATTTTCCCTATGTGTGCTGTCCTCTTAATTCTACAATTTTTGAAACATCTCTTCTTGATCAGTCTCATACTTAGCCTTTATCTTCATTTCATCCATTTTCAGCTCATTTGAATATCTGTGTAACGATTCTTCCATTTTGCAGCTTTTTGTTATTTGAGTTGATGTACTCCCTCAGTATTTTTGTTTCTTTTAAGCATCTCTAAGGACATTTGACTTATTTTTTCCTCAAAATTAATGGAAGCTATGGCTTGCACCAAAACCGGAGCTTAAGTTGCTTTCTGCTGCAGGATTCTTTTCAGACAGTGTTTTCTCCTCATCTTTTCTGGTTGTTTTTCTTTCCAGTTTCTCTAAATTTCTTCATTGCTGGCATCCAGGCAGTTATTGGCCAATAATTTACCCAAAAAGATAGACTCACTAGCTGTCTTTTCTGAATTCTGTTTTCACACTGTGCGAGCTGAAATTAAGCTGTTACTCTGTGTGCAGCCATCTTTGAAGCCCCTATAAAATTATGTTTATATTCTTCATATTCTGCATCTACCTCTTTGTTCTCCAGTATATTTCAGTTCAGTTTGAGTCATGCCGTAGCTACTGCATATTCAAAGTTTACCTAATGGCAAATTTCACTTTTTGTGTGAGTCAAGACTCTGATCCTTTTCATTTTCTAAAGGTACTGTAGTACTTTGGCTTCTTCTTGGAGACTTGGTGCCTGTCCTCATTTCGGAATATTTATTTTGTAAGAATTTACTTTATACACTGATTAGAAATCATGACCACAACTGATCTCAGATTTTTGCCTTGGAAAACTTGTATTTGGCTGCAGTGACTTTTATAGGATGAGTCTCTGAACTGCATGTTCTTTTTGCCTCTCCTCCTTACTTGATGTCTTCCAAAGATATACTTTGCTTGAATTCAAATACTTCCTTCATGCCCACTGTAGGTACAGAGTTAATTTTAAACCAGTCTGTCCATCTATCAGGGTTTTTATCCAAATATATTAACTCATGGGCATAAAGACTGCTCAGATATTTTGTGGCCAGAACTAAGCCTGAGAAATGATGATGAACTGCATGTGCCCTTTCCCCAAAGACATTGAAGGTAAAGTTGCTAAATAAGATGGGATATAGCCCCATGTGTGCCCTAAATGACCAGCATTTGGTTATCGGCATGGGCACTGGAGGGACTCAGTGGGAAAGGATGGGAATGAGCAGTTCACTCATTCTCGGGAAAGAGATGCAACTACATTATGGATACATCCAGCAATGCTGGTATATTGCTGGAACCATGAAGAACCTTACATAACTATACTTTAAGAGATGTGCCACTTGGTTGCGAGGCTCTAAAGGTGCAGAAGCACAGACACACCTCCTGCAGCAGCTATAATAGAGCTCACAGGCTGCTGAAGGGATGTTGATAGGAAAGTCACAGAATCTGCAGGCTGTCCACTCCCTAGCACCCCACTGTCACTTCCATCATGGACCAAATGATCTGAAGGGCTCTCACCCTTATGGAGAAATGAATGCAGAAAGGGGAGCCTTTTAATTCGGTAGTCTTGCAAGAGCCCTATGGAGAAATGAATGGGTCAAATGTATGCAGAAAGGGAAGCCTTTTAATTTGGTAGTCCTGCAGAAAGAGACACAGACACGGACACACACGGACACACAGACACACACACACGGACACACACACACGGACACACACACGGACACACACACACACACACACACACACACACACACACACACACACACACACACACACACACACACACACACAGACACACACACACACACACACACACACACACACACACACACACACACACACACACACACCTTATAAAGCTGTCAAATGGCACATTATACCAGATTGTTTCAATGTTTTTGCCATTTTCCACAAATGCTTCACTCATTGGTACTGTTCAGTGGTTTCTTGGTCATCCTTTCAGATCTTTGCAAAATGATATAAACTGTAGATGATAAATGGGTGTTCCTTCAGGATCTTGGCTGTAAAGAGTATGTTTCCATTGGAAAGCCACCTACGAGTACTGACAGTGGAGGCTTTGTCCTTACAGTTCTTGCAGGTAGAGCTGTTTAAGGACCGCTTTAAAAGTTATGGAGGCTGACCATAAAACTCTGTGAGTGTGAAGAGCTGTGGTTACAAGAAAATCTCACCTCCATCTCACTGCCTTTTGTCTCTCAAGTTATGTTGTGCTTTACCAGAAGTGTGGGATTCCAGGTTATAGGTACATTAAGGAGATAAATATGTGGGACTGGTAGCATGGAAATTGTTTGTATACCTAATTACATTAATTCTGTTTGGCATCATGCTTTTATAGTTCCTGCAGCCAGAGCTCTTCAACATGCCCAGTATTATGCTGAGTGCCCATAGCCTTTCTTTATCAACACAAAGATATGACAGAGATTAATTTTCATGACTCATTCTATGCAAACATTGTGAAGTACTGCAAGTCTGGGCTCATACATGTAGTATTAATTTGCATTCAATGCTTGTTTTAACTATTGTTCTCATTTTTAAAATGGATATCAGATCATTAGAGTATTAATATAGAATGTTTGATATGTATTGTCTGGGGAAGATGGTGACTGAGTTGTCTTTGTAGCTGTCTCATTCAAGGTCTATTTTGGCACAACAGTACCACCTGGTGAGGACCAGTTGCAGCTGCTAATGGCACAGATATCTGGGGTGCAGAAGTACTGTATTGTGTCAGTACCATTGTTTGACTATCTTCCATGTGGCTTTATGGATACAAGATTCTCTTAATTTGCCTAGGAAGCTTTCCATTGAAGCAAAAGAATTTGGAGGCCTTAGTTCTTTCTTGTTTCCCTAAACAGCAGGGAAAATTAAATCCGGTAACCATATATTATTTGGCTGATTTAAGCTCCATATTAGTTGTGTATCATTTAGAGGCTTCAGGGAGGGACCAGGTCTTGCAGTGGTTAGTCACTAAGGGAGTAAGAGTAAACCAGAGTTGTAAGGAACTAGAGAGGCAAGAAAAATGGTTTGATTTGATCCAGCTTAACAGTTTCCATTTAAGACATCAGTGTATATTTTTGTGCCCCAAAGGTCAACGCTGCGTACCTGCTGCAGAGCATCTCTTACGTGAGGAAATTCTGGCTAAATTCCTGTACTGGCTGATGAACACCTACATCATTCAACTTCTTCGATCTTTCTTCTATGTAACAGAAACCATGTTCCAAAAAAACAGGCTTTTTTTCTACAGAAAAAGTGTTTGGAGGAAATTGCAAGAAAACGGAGTCAGGTAGGATGTAATTAACTATCCTGGATACATTTTAGTCATAGTTTTCTGAGAATGACATATGTGCAGTAATTATTCATCTGGGATTTGATAGCCAAATAAGTTTACTGAGCTATGTTTTCCTACCACCAAGGATAACCTAATTTACTATTAGTCTTGTAATGTTGTTTATTTTCTTTTGTAGTAGCAGTTTTGCTGATAGAAATAGTATAGTGGAGATGATGAGCATTTTTAGTTACAGAAGATCTACTGTGATGTGTGCTGTGTAAGTTAAAACTAACTTGGATTACGTGACACTACTGATAGCTCAGATGCTCTGTTTTGTGCAGTTCTATGCCTGTCATAGACTATGAAAGAATGCTAGTAGCATAAAGTTTTAACTTAATGGCTACCATTTCATCTAATTTCTATGTGAAAAATACACCTTACCACTTTTGCATTGTCTTGTGAAACATATGGAAATGTATCTCGCTATGATGAATGTATACAGCATTTTATTACTTTGTAATCAGAATTCCAGGACTGATGAAGTGTCGTGATCATTTGATGTGTTAATTTTGTTTTGTCTTTTATTTACAAGTTGCATTTGTAAAGCAGTAAAATAAATCCTTAGTAGCCTTATTTTCTTTTTAGTTGGAGCATTTTAATGCTTTTGAAGTGTATCTTGAATATTGAAAGTGCACCAGCTGGCATTCTAAATTTGTCTGGACTAAAAATACTACAGAAGGTAATGGTATAAGCTGTTGCCTACCTTGTGTATCAGCAGGTTGCACAATTACCTTTGATATAAGGAAGATCAAAATGCTGTGGGTTCTGTCTCTGCTAGATGCTTGGAGCCATGTTATACTGACACTGTGGTGTGATATTAGATGGGTACTGCATGCCTAGGGTACCATCTTTTAGTTGAGGTGTTAATCTAAGGTCTCATCTGATTAGTTTGATGGTAGTTTGCATGGCTGTCAAAAGATGCCTTGTATGTACTTTGTAATTCACTCCCCCGACTCTTGGGATTTCTGTCTGCAGAACCCTGTCAGCTAGCTCCAATAACCCCATCTCTTTCCTTCCCCCTCTAGGCCTGCTGGTGGTCTCCCTGCCCTACCAGTGTTAAAGCATCTTTGGCAAAAGGGAACATTGGCTGGTGCAATTTTCAGATCTTTTTTGCCATAGTTTGGTCAGCATCTACTAGTACTCTTGTTGAGGTGTTAGTCCATTGGGCTGGCCTGAAGCTAGAGTTTACAGAAGTACGCTGTTTGTTTATTTTGCTGTATTTTGCAAATACTGAATTGTAAATGTTGAGGGTTAAAGTTAATAACTGTATCCTATTCATTTAATGCATTCAGTCCGACCTCTGGTACAACTAGTGACTTCTGAGCTTCTCAAAAACTATAAGTTGCCCATTTTTTGCTTAATTATACTATTTACTGCACTTTTTTTTGTGTTCTGCTTATTTAATCTGTATTTTAATTCTGTAAACTAAACTGCACTGTTTGTAAAGCATTTGTCTGCTTTACTGTGCCTGTTAAATTGTATTTTGTTGGTGTTTTCACTTTTTGCAAATCTTTTTTTTTGCTATTTTCACTGTTTGCAAAGTAATTGTTGCTACTTTTCACTGTTTGCAAGGCTTCTGTTCTGTTTTCCCTCCAAGTAGTCTTTTAAATAACTGATTTGTCTGCTGTTTAAAACAGTCTTTAGTGTTTGCTTGCTGTTTTTCTGCTATTTAAAACATTTTGTGTCTCACTGCTGTTTAAAACATTTTTTTAGTGTTTCTCACCTAAATTATTGTAGCTAGTAACCAGAGCATAGTCCAGATACAGGTTTGCTGCATCTGGATATGTTTATAGTAGCTGTTGTATTCTGAGCACATTTTCCAAGCCATCTTTGATTGAAAGGGGCCCTATTGCACACTTGTGAGAGAAGTGTAATAATGGAACCTGTCTGGTGAAGCGTGATTTGTCTAAGGCTTGGAGTAAGCACCCTCATTGGTTATTTTGAGTTTTTTTAAGTTTTTTTTAAGTTCTTACCTTCTGGTATTTAAGCCCTGTGTCTGAGTGGGTGAAAACTTGTTTGTGTATTGTGCAGCACAGCACATTGCCGCGCAATTGTGCATCATAGCCAGACAGATAATTTTGACAATTTTTCCCTTAGATACAGCTGTAGTTCATTAGTGTATTCCTCATCGTTAGTACACCTATGGTCTAAGAAGTATTGCTAGTGAGCTGTGACCTGTTAAACCACCGTCCAAAAGCCCTGTCAGAAATACCCATCTACAGAGCACCTACTAGATCAGTCCTGAAAGCACCCCCTTTCTGATAACAGTTCTTCAAACCTAGCATTATGGACAGTTGGACTACCCTTTTTTCTCCTGCCAGCCTTGTTGCCTTGGTTCTCCTGAGACAGTGTAACAACTGCTTCATGTACCCTGACAACCCTCTACTAATAACTCACTCTAGGACAGAGTGCGAGAGATGTATCTACACCAAGAATCTTGAATTCCTGCTCTCTTGCACTCAAAACAGTAACACTGAAGAGGTTGTCAGCTCACCCACCTTTGCTCATGCACATAGTACTATCACTCATACCCATATTACTCATCCAACACATAAATCAACATATGTGGAGGTTTTCTCAAAAAAACTTACCAAAATACCAGAGTCCTCCAAAACAAAAGACTGCTCCAACTAACACATTTCCCACAGCACCTAAGACACACAGCAACACCAGTATCTTATCTACCTAGCCCTTAAGGCATAACACTCAAAAAACAAATTTTCTTGTCATTTGAGACTCCATAGTGAGACAAATGCCCACTCACCAGGTTAGATAAGGAGAAAGTCACAGTTAGCTGCCTGTCCGGTGCCAGGATTCATCGGATCACATGAGATCTCTCGGCAGCAAGTGCCATTATGACTCTGTCATAGCTCATGTTGATGTGAACCACCCAAGACATACCTCACTGGACTATATGAAGAGAGACATGACTGAGCTGTCCGAGTATGTGTCCCAGGCAGGTATGTCTCTAGCTTTGAGCATCATCTTAACCTCACCTAGAATTATGCCAAAGTATAAATAAAAAATGATCGATTCCAATAATTGGCTTAGTTTTTTGTGTCATTCAAAGAGGATCCAGTTTCTATCATCCTGGGATGACAAGGTCAACAAACCTTCCTGCTTTGCTAGAGATGGTTTGCATCTGACACCACTAGGTTTTTGGCTGCTGGCAAAATCTCTTGCCTCATCCATAGTGCCTTTTTGGCAAGGTCTCTAAAACAAAATTGCGGAAGTGAAAATTGCCAACCACAACAAAATAAGGGTTATGCTGCTAAATACTAGGAGCTTAAACCAAAATCTGCACACCCTGGAAGCACTTCTTTCACTGGAAGTTTCTGTGCAGTCACAGAAACCTGGTTCAAGGCCTCAGAGAACCTTGGTCTTGCAAGGCTACAGTGCCTTACACACCTTCAGACTACAAAATGAACATGTGAGAACCAAAGGAGGTAGTGTTTTTATCTATATTAGAGATAAATTCACCTTCTGACCAGTTAGACTGGACAACTCCATGGAGTTACACCAAGTTCAGATTACTGTGGACAAGACCACCATTCAAGTCATAGCTAGCTATAAATCCCCCTCCGTGGATCATAATACACCTGAGGCCTACTTGACCAAACTGGAGTCAGTCCAAATATTGCCAAACACTCTGGTCATGGGAGATTTCAATTATCTCACCATCAACTGGGAAACCTGTTCTAGCTCTAACTCAGTAGTGCAAAAGTTCCTTGACTTTGTTAACTCAAATGCCCTGGAACAAATTGTTCAAACCCCAACAAGAGGAACAAGCATACTGGCCCTCACTAACATGACAAACAGATGCACCACTATCACTGTCTGACCCTCATTAGTTAAATCTGACCACAAATCAGTCACCTTTGACCTGGCACTAACACCAGAATGCACAGAGGGTAAAGTCAGACAAAAAACTTCACCAAATCAAACTATACCCTCCTAGGGGAAGGTATAAATCCATTCCAAGCCCCACCCCAGCTGGAATTGTTAACTACACTAAAGCTTACACTAAAGCCCTGTACAATCACTTGTATAAGTGTATAGACTCAAGCCAGAGCCCCAAGTAAAAAGGCCACCCTGGTGGACATCCAGCATCAACAAACTTTGCAACAAATGCAACAAGTTGCTGTCTAAGAAACCTAAAGTGAGGCCCCAACAGTGGAAGAGCACCCTCCTCAGTCTCAACAGGGAAATAAGACAACATGTCAAATCCTGTAAGGGTTACAATGAGAAAAACTTGGCAATCACAGCCAAGAATAACCATAAGGCCTTTTACCGCTACATATGTAACTTAAAAGGACCCAAGCATGTGCCGAACTAGTGACTAATGGTATCACGCACACTGATCCTGCATAGATACCAAACTTTCTAGCGGACAGATATGTCAAAAATTTCACTCCCTTATCCCCTCCAAACTTATCACAAACCTTGCTCCCAACTCCCCCCCCCAACCTTACATATCTGAAGAGCAGGTCTTTAAAGCCTTGTCTAAGGCAAAAAACACTGCCTCTGTGGGACCAGATGGCATTGCAGGTTGTCTTCTAAACAAAGTAAAACATGAACTGGCATCACCATTAAGTACCCTATTCGATCACAGCTTAACCACAGGCTTTGTTCCTGCAGAATGGAGAAGAGCAATGGTAATTCCTCTTCACAAAGGTGGCTTAGCAACAGACTCAGGAAATTATAGACCCATATGTCTGACCAGCTTCATCTGTAAATCCATGGAACGTATCGTCATGGACCTCATAAATAAAGACATAGGTGATCTCCAAACCATGGATCCGAGCCAATTTGGCTGCGTCAAGAGCAGATTCTGCCTGTTAAACCAGGTGGATTTCTTCAAAAATGTGGCCAGGGGCATTGACGAGGGCAGATTGTGCACACAGCATACCTCGACTTGGCAAAGGCCTTTGACACAATCCCACACTCTGGTATCACCAATAAACTTAGCAAACGGAATGTAAACAATTTTGTTGTAAGACGGGTTGCCATCTGGCTCACAAACTGGTCACACACTATTAAAGTGGGAGACTCCACATCAACCAGCAGACCTGTCATCAATGGGGTGCTACAAGGGTCAGTGATGGCCCCTACTGTTTGGTATGTATTACTTAGACGTTCAGGCCAAAACTAAGGGGTTGTGGCTGACGAGGTTTGCGGATGACTGCAAACTGGCTGCAATTATGGACTCCCCAAATGATGTCAGTATAATTCAAGAGGGTCTTAAGCAGACCAATGACTGGTGTCTTAGTCACAATCTCAAACCGAATGCAAAGAAATGCATCAGTGTGAAATTGTTCTATTTCGCCATTCATTCTTACAGATGGTTTCAGAGCCAATCCTCAGCTCTGAGTTGGCCTACTACAAAGCTCGAGGTCTTCTGACAGCTCGAGGCCAAGTCTCCCTGTCCCATGATGCACCTATAGTTACCTCAGATCGAGTTTGCCGCTGCAACAGATTGGAGGTTTCCATGCACAGCTCGGGCCAGTATAGCTTTTCTATAAAACTTTCAAATTTTTTTCTCTTTTATTAATAGCTGTTAGTCATTGCTAGCTATAACTTAGATCTTTATAGCTTTAAAGTCTCTTTGTCCCTTTGGCCTTTGTTTTTTTTTTTTGTTTATAGGCCTTTACTATCCCTTCCCTTATTGGTGTGCCTTATATAGATAATTAGTATAGTGTTTTACAAGCATTTATAGATAGTTAAAACTCATTGACAGAGGACTGTTAAAATCTTCATTTCAGGAATCTTTGAGTGACCAGGATAAATCTAGCCAGTCTCCCAAGTCTTCAAAGTTTTCTAAGACTTTATCTACTGATGTGACAAAATCTATAAAACCGTCGACGTCGGCTCCACAGTCTCTGAAGTATTAGTCTCCCATTTTCCAGTTGGTACCACTCTCCATACAGTCATCTCTGTCCTCGATCAGCCTATCCAATTTGGATGTGGATCGTGTGGTGCAGAAGTTGCTTCAGGCTCCGGCGTTTGCTAAATTTTTATCGGCTCTGACCCAAGTGGTTTCAGAACCGAAGACTGTTATGCAATCAACGTCTTTTCCTCCTCTGAGCCATACCGGTTTTTCAGAGCTGGAGGAGTTGGACCTGATGATTGTTGAGCCTTCAGTGCCGACTTCTGCTCCAGTGCCATCGGTTCCGTTTACTCAGACTTCCTCGGTGCCCATCGAGGAGTCTAGGAGCCGACATTATCTGGTCTAGTCCAGGGAGGATAGTCGGACTGACCTGTTGGTTCCGACTTTGCCTTTCGGGGCTTCAGCTCAGATGAGTTTGGCTCCTACCTCTGGTTTGGAGCCTACTGTTCCAGTGGTGAGGGGATTGGTTGTTTCTTCGGATCCAGCGGTCCCTTCTCATCGGATCAGAGGTGCCTTTGAAGCCATGAGGAGAGTGATGTCCCCCAGGACATCTACAACTTCAGGTCCAACTACCTCCTCCCCAAAAGCGCCTGTGTCCACTTCTGCCTCACAGATCCCTTTGAAGCGTAGAGACCCTGAGCCTCAGGAAGCCCCACTGGGTGGCCCTTGCTCTTCCGAGACCTCACCAGAAGTTCCCACTGATGAGGTAACCAGGAAGAGAATTTGCAAGAGGAAGCACCTAGACTCGCTGCAGGAGTCTCTCACCTCTGATACAGACTTAGATGAATCAGAAGGGTCCCCACGGTCCCTCTCTGAAGATGTCTCATTTGCAGAGATATTAGAAATCCTTAACAGAGGGGTGGCTGGAAGTCAACCAACCCTACTGAAGATGGGCGTGGGAGTCTCCGGACACCATGGAGCCTCTCCATAGGAGGCCCAATACATTTATTTCTGCCCCTCAGCACAAGTCCTTTCTCACTAAGGGAGTGCCAGTTGATGCCATGGCGGTGGCGGCAGCCATCAAAAAGGAGATGTCAGAAACTTCTTCCTCTATCCATCCTCCTAACAGAGACTCTAGGATCATGGATAGATACGGGAAGCGCACGTACAGTTTAGCGACTTTTGCCATGCATTCACTGAACTATCTCACACATTTTACAAGACTGCAAAGAGACCTCCTAAAAGAGCTTGGAGATGCTCTTCAAGGTTTGGTAGCTGCAGGAGCTTCAGACAAAGTTGCCTCCCAGCTTACTATCTTCAATTCCATAGTGAACTCGTCCATGCGTCTCATCTCATATGCAGCTGATGGAACGAGTATGGCAGTGGGTACAGGACTTGCTCTTAGGAGGCACTCCTGGATGCGCTTGTGTTCCTTCGTGGAGCCCCGTAAGTCATCCTTTGTCAACACCCCTTTTGATGGCTCGTCCCTTTTCGGGCCCAAAGTTAAGGAAAGTTTGACAAGGTTTGAGCAGGAAGGAAAGACTCTGTCTGCCATCGAAGTCCATTTTTCCACCCCTACTAAACCCTACCCCAAGAGTCAAAAGGAAGGAAAGATATGGTTCTGAAAAGTCCAAGGAGCCTTTCTGGACACACGTGGTGAACTCCCCTCCAGGGACATTGGAGGGGGCAATAATGGAAGACGCCGTCCTCGCAGCAGAGGGGATCTGCAAAACCAGGGTGACAGAGACCAGTTCTTTGGAAAGCCCTACCAGTGCTCCTGAAAGGAGGCCCGACTGTCCTGCTTTGGAGGCAGTCAGGAGTCGCTTATCTTTGTATCCAGATGCCTGGCTCAAAATAACAAATGATAACTGGGTCCAAAGTATATTTTCCAAAGGATATTTCATTCCCTTCGCCATTCCCCCTCCATTGACAACAATAATCCTGGATGTTCCACCCAGTTACAGGGAACAAGCAACAGTAGAGGGCCAAACAATGATAAGAAAAAGAGTCTTCCAATCAGTCCCAGCAGACCAGACAGGATCTGGAACTTACTCAAGATTCTTTTTAGTTCAAAAAAAGACAGGGGACTGGAGATCTAGTTTGGACCTCAGCAGACTAAAGAGATCTGTCAAGAAAGAGAAGTTCTGGATGGTCACGCTTCAGTCGATACTTCCCTTCTTAGGGAAAGACAATTGGATGTGCTCAATAGATCTACAGGATGCATACTACCATATAATTATGGCCAGACCATCCAGGGATCATCTGTGCTTCCGGCTGGGATCCAGTCATTACCAGTTTCGAGCCCTGCTCTTTGGTCTCACTACCGCCACCAGAGTGTTCACCAAATGTATGGCAGTGGTCATGGCTCACCTGAGACGTTTAGGATTCCAGGTGTTTCCATACTTAGACGATTGGCTCCTCACCGCCACCACCAGGCATCAGCTAATACAAGCCAGGGACACCACTCTTACTCTTTGCAATCATCTGGGCATTACCATAAATTCAGAAAAATCTCCCTTGTCGCCATCACAACATATTGTTTTTATTGGAGCAGAATTGGACACCACCACCACCACCACTTTAAAACTTCCAGCAGAAAGAGTTTTACTACTTCATCAGCAAGTCCAGAACATCATATCCAGAGACAAGGATCCAGCATCAGAAGTGCTAAAGTTGTTAGGCATGATGGCAGCTGCAATAATAACAATACTGTTGTGTCGCATGCACATGGGGATTCTACAATGGCTGCTATTTGCTCAATGGTCTTATCAAGAGATCCCAATGTCTCATCTCATAATTGTAACAAACACATGCAAAAAGGATCCTTGGTGGTGGTTGACCTCTCTTCAAGTAACGATAGGTCGTCCTTTTATCCTACACTCACCAGCGGCCACAGTGACCACAGATGCTTCTCTGATAGGGTTGGGGGGCATTTTCAGGGAAGAACAGCCCAAGGCACATGAACTGAACAAGAGACAAATCTGCATATCAATGTCCTGGAGATGAGATGGTACTTTTGGTATTGCAGTATTTCAGGACTCTCCTCCTCTGGGGACAATTGCAATTCAGACAAACAACATGACAGTGGTCTGGTACTTGAACAAACAAGGAGGAACCGGGTCCTATCCCCTTTGTCACGAGGTCCTAAGAGGATGGCAATGGGCTATATCCACCCAGCGCTTTCTGATAGCAATGCACATCCCAGGGAAATCCGATGTGATTGCAGTCAAACTGAGCAGGGCAATTTTATTGCCTCATGAGTGGTCCCCACGAAAAAGAGATAGCTGAGAGAATATTCCACAGGTGGAGCCAGCCTTGCTGTGACCTTTTTGCTTCCCACATGAACACAAAATGCAGAAGCGACTTTGCCCTGATTCCCTCCTCCGGGAGATTCCACAAGGGATGCACTCATACACGATTGGCCTCCGGGTCTCCTTTATGCATTCCCACCAATTACCTTGATACCCAAAGTATTACAGAAAGCAAAAGCCCTGGGAAGGACCATCATTCTAATTGTCCCTCATTGGCCTCATCAGATTTAGTTCCCCTTCCTTCGATTTCATCTGTTGGAAGAGCTTTGGATTCTGGACCCAGTTCCAGACCTTCTGACGCATTCGTCGGGGGCTCTTCATCCCTCACGTCAGTCCCTAAAATAGACCGCTTGGCTGCTCCAATTCCCAACATAGCCAGGTTCCATAATCTTTCATACGAAACGTAGCATATTTTAATATCTTCCCATAAATCTTCTACTAGGAAGTTGTACCTTAGCAAATGGAGGAGATTTTCTACATGGGCTTCTCAGAATAACATTGATCCCTTCCAAACCCCCATTTAGTCTATATTAGAATTTTTGACTATGCTTTTCAACAAAGGAGCTGCGGCAGCTACAGTTCGGGTACATCTTGCCACCATCTCTAATTTTCACCTTGGCTTTAAAGGATTGAACATTATGTCACACAAGCTATCCAAAGCCTTTCTCCAAGGGACCTTCCACCTCAGACCACCAGTGAAATCCCCTTATACCCTATGGAACCTAAATGTTATGCTTTCATGCATTATTCTCCCACCTTTCAAGCCAGCTTCCTCATGTGATTTTAAATTTTTGTCTTGGAAGACTATCTTTTTAGTAGCCATCACGTCTGCCAATAGAGTGTCAGAGCTACAGGCCGAACAAATCCTTCATTTTTACCTAAAGTTTGTACTGAAGCTAACCTTAACCAAATCATTGATTTACCAGTGTTTTTCCCCAAACACACCAACAACTTGGAGTATATGCTGCACAAGCTTGTTGTTCAAAGACAGCTCAGATTCTACCTGGATAGAACCAAAGAATTCAGAAAATCAGAACAACTTTTTGTTTCATTTTCAGATTCTACGAAAGGTATGCCAGTGGCTAAAACAACACTATCTAAATGGTTATCTGATTGCATCACCTTCACTTATTCAGCTGCCAATTTACCTTTACAACACAAAATTAAGGCGCATTCTACCAGAGCAGTGCATCCTCTGCTTTTTCTGCTAGGCTTCCTATAGACAATATTTGTGCAGCAGCTACTTGGCCAAGACCTCTCATACCTTTATCACTCATTACAGAGTTAAGGCCTCCAGGGACAGGGCCTCCTTTAGTTCTACTGTCCTGAAAAACATACTCCCGTGAGCCACCGGAGAAAGATGGTGCTTGGGATGCTACCCATCTCTAAGAATAAACGGCGAGATAGAACAACTTCACATAAAGAAGTATTGTACTCATCATAACATTCCATGTGAGTTGTTCATCTTGCCTTTATTCTTACTTTCCACCCTCCTACTCCCTCCAGGGTTTTTCGAGGACCGAGATACAAGTTTTATCATGGTTGCTCAGTCTTTCTATGGATTTTCCCTAAAAAAGTGACAGAATGGCACATGGTATTGTTAGATGCAGCAAACAAGATCTGAGGTAACTCAAGGTGCATCATGGGATAGGGACTTGGCCTCGAGCTGTCTGAAGACCTCGAGCTTTGTAGTGGGCCGACCCAGAGCCGAGGATCGGCTCCGAATCCATCTGTAAGAATGAAGGCGAGATGAACTACTCACATGGAACAATGTCCCTTCACACTATCAAATTAACAGTGTCCCTTCACACTATCAAATTAATAATAATAACCTGTGTACCTACGAAGTGGTAAGAGATCTGGGATCACAAGTAGTTTTTAACTTTGACCACCATGTGTTTACTGTAGTAAGGAAGGCTTTCTACATAGCATAATTGATTAGCAAAGGCATCACCTCTAGAGCAAAGGAGGTTATAACCCCTTTATACACGTCACTAATCAGGCCCATAATTGAGTATAATGCCCTTTTCTGCATGTACTGTACAAAGCACCTGCAGCAAGTGGAGAGACCTTAGAGGTTTCTAACTAAAAAAATCAAAGGACTCCAGCACATGCCTTACACAGACTGACTAAAGTCCCTGTCACTATACTCTGTATCGTATAGGGTTCTTATTGGAGACTTATGCCTGGCTTAAAGAACAATCTCTGACCCAAATGTAATGAATTTTACTGCACATCCGTAAGTCAAACTGGACTAGAGCTGCCCATTTCAGGGACTTAAATATGGCCTGCGAATTGAATAAGACATGACATGCTGGAGGGCCAGATTTGTCATCCAGCGACTGCCACTTCTTTGGAATAAGCAGCCAATTCATGTGAAGCAGAGCACCTCTGTGACACTGTTGAAAAGGAACCTGGATGATTGGATGGGGCACCATAAATTCTTAAAGGGGATAGCACCCACAGCCCTCCTGGACATGGGCAGTCATTACTAAATACAGTCCTGGGTATTGACTAGAGTATCTATGATATTACATTGAGATGAAATGGAAGCCTGAAATGACATCCGAGTCGATGGCATAACATTAGTGCTCCAGTCTCAGGCCCATTTGAGATTTTCCCTCTTATAATGCACCAGTGTCTAAAGATATCTTGGATTTCATTTGCCACCATTGTGTCAAGATGCAGATCTTTTCATATAAGCTAAATGCTCTACCTTGCTTTCTCCAGAATTGTATTTCTCTGTTATACCTTGTTAAGAGTTATTAGAATTAAACTTTAGGCATTTTGCCACTTTTAGCAGTTTTTCTCTCTCAGTGGTCTAAATTTAGACCATTTTTTCTCCATCTTCTTCCCATTGGGTGTTGCTACTATTTAAAAAAAAAAAAAAAAAAACTTTTTCTTCCAGATAGTATTCTGTGTGATCTCTTCAATCTTTTAGCTGTATATGGGTTTGTTATTTGTTAAGTAGTCAGTTATCTGTTTTTAGATGCTACCATTGTATGGTTGCTGTTGTACTCATTGTGTGTTCCTTCTTAGGTACCAGTGATGGAAAAGGATAAAGAAAGGAATTTTACAAAGTGCTTCATGTGCAGACAGAGACTATCATTTTGTAGGATATTTCATGTAGGCAATCAGCTGGGCAAGTGTTTGAAAATGAATCTTATCAGATCCCTTCTCGACCTTCCTTCTTTGCCATTGTTGAGCTCCTTCAAGTTCTACAGGAATATATTTGATGTGGACCTGGATCAACTAATGAGCAACTTTCTCAAGATTCAGATTGCGATGGGAGTCATACCTTCTCTTTTAGCTCTGAAGGCAGTTGGTGCAAGTTCTGTGCCCCCCATTACTAGCTCTCTTTCCCTGTTGTGCTTTTCAGCTCCAGTGGTTTGAGAGCCGGTCTTCAACCCATGGCCTGTACCCTTAGAGCCAACCCTCACTCCCAGTGTCAATCCTTGGAATATTGGATCCAATGCACTTGACCCCAATACCTTTGGTGCTGGAGCAGCCTCAGGTTGGGGAATTTCAGAATGAGGCTTTGGCACCTTCTGTATTGCTCCTTTGGTGGTGGTGGTTTGGAGCTATACTGCTTGTGAAATAATTGTCTTAAATCTGCTTGTGAGGTATAAAATACCTCTGCAGATACTTCCATGGAAAAATCCTAAAACTTCTAGATTTTGTCATTTACTTGGGAACCATACACAAATTTTCCCATTGGTTCTTTGTTTGTATATTACCTTTCTACTCTCCTTTCCCACTCTTTTGTAATAGTTCTTATAGTTATCATGCATCATTTTATCCTGGTCTAGACCCAACTATAAACTCCAACCAGGGCTGGTCTTTCATTTAATACTTCTGCATCCCTTTCTCTTTGTCTATACTGTGTTATCAATCCCTGGTAGAGAAGGCAGTCTCCAACTCACAGTCCTAACTTCTGTTTGGCCTCATCTCACTCTGACTTTTCTGTCCCCAGTTATTTGCTCCCAATACCGTGGTTCCTTTGCTGATTTAAGTTCATAGGAGGTTACTAGGCTAATGGCCCTAGGGCCTTTACAAGCCTAACCATGTAATAATCCAAGTACCTTTATTGACCGTAGTTAGATGGTCATTCTTAGCAGAGCGATTCTGTGATCAGCACTGACTGCCCCTGCCCATGAGGGACATAGGTGCCACTCCTGGGGTGAATTTACAGTCATCCATCCAGTTGTCAAGGTTGTGCTTGAATCGGGTCATTGAGGAGCTCTGCTTCACATGAAGTGGAAGCTTATTCTGGAGGAGCAGCAATCAGTGGGAGATGTATCTGTTTCTCCAACATGTTCCGTTAATGTCACAGGCTAGGTTGATATCCCTGTAGTGAGTTATTCTTGTCCATTTGATTTGCGGATGTGCAACATTTCCATTAGGGCAGGTTCTGAGGCTGCTTTGTAGGTCAGGCACAGGTCACCTCTCAGCAGCCTGTATGATACAGAGTACAGTCACAGGGCTTTCAGTCTTTCCATGTATGTCATGTTTTGGAGGCTCTGGATTCTCTTGGGTAGAAACCTCTGTGGTCTCTCCAGTTGCTGCAGGTGTCTGGTGAGGTACATACAGAATGGAGCATTGTACTCAATTAGAGGTCTGATAAGGGTCCATCCAGTACAGTAGAGATATAACCTCCCTGGTCTTGGATGCGATGCCCTTATTTATGAGATGCACAATATAGAGTGCTTTTCTTACCACTCTGGACACATGGTAATCGAAGTTTAGATTGCTATCAACCTGTGTTCCCATGTCTCGCACCACTGAGTTTGAGCTTAGAGGGGTGCTATCTGTTTCATAATTAGCAGGGGCTACCTCTTTGCCAAAGGGGGTAATGAGGCATTTTTTTCTGCTTTAAGTTTTAGTCCGTGAGTTTGGCAGCAGTCATATGTCTGTGTCAGCCCTTTCTGTAATATGTTTACAGCCTTGGGGGATTCTATGATTGCACCCAGTTTATAGTCATCTGCAGATTTGGTAAGCTACAGGTCATCTATCTTCACCTGGAGTTCAGAGAAATAGATTCCAAATAGTAGAGAGCCCAGCACAGATCCCTGTGGTACCCTACTGGTAACAGGTCTACTGGTGGAGGTGGACTCCTCAACTTTGACAGTGTGCGTTCTGTTGATGAGCCAGTTTGCAAATTATCTAGTAATGTATGGGTTAATCCCCAGCTGGGAGAGTTTCTCTATGATGCCTGAATGGAGGATTGTGCCAAAGGCCTTGGCTAAATCAAGATAGGTTGTATATACTGTTTTGCCCTCATTCAGGGCTTTGGTGACATTCTCAAAGGAGTCCACTTGGTTTAATAAGCAAAATCTACCCTTGATGAAACCAAATTGGCCTGAGTGAAGGTATTGAAGGTCACTTATGTCCTTATGGATAAGGACCATGATGATTCTTTCCATGGCCTTGCAGAGAAGGCTGGTTAGGCTTCTGGACTGATAGTTCACAGGGTCAGTTGATGGGCCCCCTTTGTGCAAGGGGATTACTGTTGCTGTTCTCCACTCTGTCAGGACAAAGCCAGTTCTCAGGCTATGGTTAAAGAGAGTGTCGAGTAATTCCAGTAGGTCTTGTTTTTGATTTAGTAAGCAGCCTGGGATGTTATCTGGTCCCACAGAGGCCATGTTTTTGGCCTTGAAGAGTGCTTGTATGACCTGCTCTTTGGGGATACTTGGTAGAGGACTGGTGTCAGGAATGCTTTGGGGTATGTCTGTTAGGAACAGTGGGGGTGAAGTTATTGCCAAATCTGTCAGCTAGCAGATTGGCAATTTCCTTAGATTTAGTGTGAGTGGTACCTTCCACTATAAGCTTGGCACGCAAGCTTGAGCATTCCCTTTAAGGTTTTGGAAGTAGCTAACAAATGCCTTATGATTTTCTTTTGCTAGGGATGCTAATTTAGACTCATAGCTAGCCTTGGAGGACTTAACAAGATATCTGAATTGCTTGTTCAAGCTGTGGAGGATATTCTTCCTATGTTGAGTAAGTTCCCTCCTGTTCTTAGATATCAGTTACTTTCTTTTGTTGTATACCTTATTTATAGTTTCAGTCCACCAGGGTGTCTTGTTTTTCCGGGAAGACAGGGTGTTGTTCCTGTTGTGTACAGCCGAGTCAATGCATTTAAGTAGCTGTATAGGGCATTTGTGTATTCCTCTACATAGAAGTTATTGTTGGCAGGGGCTTTGAAACTTTTATACCATGGGAAAAATTTTTCTTTTTTTTTTTTTACTCCTGTGAGGGTGTCATGTTTGATCTTTACTTCAAACAAGACAAATTTATGGTCTGACCTTACCAGGAAGGACAACATACAGGGGGTAGTGCAGTGATCCCCCCATGTTGGTGAGCACTAGGTCCAAGATATTTAAGCCCCTTTTAGGGTTGCGGACCAACTGTTCCAGGTCATTTGAATTAACAAAGTCCAGGAACCTCGTAGTGATCATATTTATGCTCATGTAAGTTGCCCATTTGATGGAAGGATAGTTGAAATCCCCCATGACCAAGGTGTTTGACTGCATGCTGAGTGACTCTAGCAAGTCCAGGTAGGCGGTGTGATTCTCCTGATTCATGGTAGGAGACCTACAGCTAGTGATGTTGTGGAGGGTTATCTTTACATATAGTTAATTGGACCTCAAGTAGCTCAAGAGAGTTGTACTGTTTCACCAGTCTTGTGGTGTATTTGGATTTAATGAAGATGGATACACCTCCACCTCTGGTTCTTTCACACTTGTTTTTGTGTCTGAACGTATGAAAGCCATTGTAGCTTTGTACAGCTGGGGTGCTGTCAGCGGCCTTGAACCAAGTCTCTCAGTGACTGCTCAAACGTCAGCATCTTCCAAGGTGAGGAGTGCTTCCAGGGAGTGCACTTTACTGTTTAAGCTCCCAACATTAAGCAGCATGACCTTGAGTTTGTCTTTAGTGGATTTCTGTACATTGGAAATTTGTTGTTTGGACATTGCCTAAAAAAGGCACTATGGGAAATGCAAGTGTCTTTGCCAGTATCCGAAAGGCTTGAGGAAAGAGGTGGCAAAGCAGCGTGGACTGTTGACCATGTCTTCCCAGGCAGGCAAATACTAGATCCCCCTGAAGTGACACCAGAAGCTAAGCCAGTTATTGAAATCAATCATTTTTTGTTTGTATTGTGGCATCATCCTAGGTGAAGGTAGAATGCTGCTTAGGGCTAGGGACATACCTGCCTAGGACACATAATCCGAGAGTTCGGTCATGTCTGTCTTCAGATAGTCCAGAGAGGTACATCTGAAGCCATTTACACCAGCATGTAATATGGCAGAGTCATAATGGTACTTATTGATGGATCCTGGCACCTGACAGGCAGCTAACCGTGACCTTCTCCTTGGTCATCCTGGTGAGGGAGACATCTGTGTGTCTCACTATTGAGTCGCCTGTGTTCAGAACATTTGGTTTTGAGGTGTTTTGCTTTAGGGGCTTAATTGTTGAGACACTGATGTGTAGTGGTGGATTCTGTTTGTGTACCAGTATGTGTCTGTCTGCGTTTGGGAGGTCTTTGGTCTTTTGTTAGGCTGTTAGTGAGTACCTCATCCTTTCTTCAGTAAATTCCAGATCCTCTTGCTTATGGTCTGTGCTCCTGCTTGTAGTAATCCCTTTTGGTAAGAATCTCCTTTCTCCATGGCTTTGTTCTCAAAATATTTTCTGCTGCTTTTCACGTGTAACATTCTGTATGCTTGTTGCTATTCTTCTTGGATATCTACGTCCAAAATCCTACTCTGCCTTATTTTGTGAGCTTCCTCCCTGTTTTAATAATAATTGTTTCCACTTTGATTTGTAGTCTCCTGCTTGGGTTATGTATATGAATCTTAACTATGAAGATGTAAAGTATCCCTTCAAATCTTGCAATCCTAAACCACTTTGTTGTATGGGAAGAAACAACTTTTCCCACTCAGTTTTTGCCATCTTTCCCTCCCAAATGAATTCCTTCAATTCCTTATTAATCATCGTCCCCAACTTTTCTTATTAGTATTAGTTTAAGGGTGTGCACACTTATGCAACCAGCTATTGTACGTTTTTTATTTTTTATATTTTTCCCCTAACAGATTTGTTTGTTTTTCAATTGAATTGTACAGGTTATAGGTCCCATTAAAGGTGGGAAAAGATTTGAAATGATTTATTGTGGTCTCATTGTATTATATCGCAAAAAAACTGGCATTTTAACAGGGGTGTGTGTACACTTTACATATCCACTGTGTGTGTGTGTGTGTGTGTGAATATATATATTTATATATATATATATATATATATATATATATATATATATATATCTATCTATATATATATACATATATATATATATATATATATATATATACATACATATATATATATATATATATATATATATATATATATACATACATACATCTATATATATATATATATATATATATATATATATATATATATATATATATACACACACACACACACACACACACACACACACATATATATATATATATATATATATATATATATATATATATATATATATATAAATGTGTGTGTGTGTGTGTAAAAAAAAGTTTTCTTTTCACCTTTTTGGCACCTATTTGACCTTGACTCGCTTTTATGTTCCTTTGAACAGTACTTTGGTAGAAAGCTGCTGCTGTTGTAGTTGTTAATATCCTTTCTTGTTGTTGCTGTTGAATAAGAAGTGTTTATCATTATAATGGAGAAACTCGTCAATTTTAAGAAGTATATGGGCCATGGCCACAAAATTCCAAACTTGGATGCTCTCGTTAAATGCATGTATTGTTTAGGGGCCTCCACTTAAATGAAGAGTGTTCAGTTTGCATCTCTTTTGGTACTAGGGCTTTAACAGAGAGAAAAAATAAGTTTGTACTTAAGGGGCTTTTCCTTGCTACAGTGAGAGAAGTTTTCTTTCCAAATTTTTCTTCTTCTTCGTCTTCCCCTGCTTTGAAGAAATTTTTATATAAGACTGGTGGTGAGAAGACTTCTGAAAAGTCTAATGACAAGAACAAGTACAGGCATAAGGAGCCTAAGAAGCTTTCTCCCGATGATTTGGGTTCCAAAGATCCAGCACCAAAGTTACAGAAGCCCCCCAATGCCTGTTACTGTTGAATCCCACACTCCTACTCCCAAAGTCACCGTTCTCATCAGAAGTGGTATCTTCAGGCTCTGATCACCTTTCCTTCAAGAAATATCCTTTCATAGGATGTCCATACCCCCTTCCACTGCTTTGCCCTTGAGATTGGTGCAGTCCTCCAGACGCCCAAGCCCATCTGAACAGGACACTAGCAGAATGATGAGGAAGTTCCTCGAGAACTAGAGCCAGCTGTGGGTTTAGCCAGCTCAGACCACTGTCAAAATTTATTTCCTTGGTCCATCCTCTCATCAAATTGTAACTCCTTCCCTAATATCAACCTTTGATTCAGGTTTGTCTGTGTCTGATCTTTGGACTTCAGTGAATCTCGGAGCCAAGGAGTCGGAGCTGAGGGGTTAAGATCGACCCTGAAGTTGTCAGAGCCATTCCTTTCCCTCATTGCATCAGTACTGGATAGCTAAGCACTGGCATCAGCCTCTGAGCTGAGTTGGACTGGCTATTTGGGCCAGCCTGTGTTGGAGTCCTTGCATCTGACCAGGATGGCTTCATGGATTGTTTTAGCTCCAGCTTTTAAGGCCTTTGAAAGTCTGCTGTCTGAATGTAGAGAGCAGACTTCCATTCCCTGCTCAGATCCGCCATTGCCCCACAGAGTTCTCTGAGTCCTTGTTCTCCACATTCTGCCATGTCAGGGCAGTCCTCCCCTCAGGGTCTTGAGAAAGTCCATGTAGTGGACTCCCCATTGCCTTCGGAGTCCTCCCCTGACCATCCTATTGGAGAGGGTTACTGGAAGTGTTCATGCAAGAGGAGGCACATAGTCTCCCCACAGGAGTCTCTGATAGGGGTTACTGATTTTGATAAAGGGTAGGAGGTTTCCCAGATCCCCCTCTCAAGGACATTTCCTTCAGTGAGATTCTAGAACTTCAAAATCCCCCTTCCAGGAGGAATTCAGTATTCCTTGAGGCCTTTGGGGCTGGCCAGTCTACCTGTTGGGAGGTCCCTCCCATGAACAGTTTGGTTGATCTGGTTTTGAAGTAGGCATGGAATGAAGGAAGCGGATGTAGTTAAACCCATCCCTTGGAAGCCATATAAGATATCCGTGTCCCATAAATACTGTTCCTTTTGGAGTAAGGGTTCCACAGTAGACGAAGTGGTGGTGATGGCTGCTACCAAGAAGTAACTTGCTGAGGAGAGCTCTGCTGTCAGTTCCCCTAACAGAGAGTCCAGACTTTGGACAAGATTGGGATGCAGGTATATGCTTTAGTGAACTTTGATTTCAAGTTGCTGAATTATCTAGCTTATGTAACATGTTTTCAGAGGGATTTGACTAAGGAACTATCCAAATACCTTTCTGCATCTTTATCTGCTGAGGAGAGGAAAGCTGTTGACATCAGTTGACCACCCATCAGTCCTTGTTGAATATGTCAATACACCTTTTATCAAATACAGCCTTTGGCACATTGAGAACAGCAGACACATGTATAGCTTTCAGATGACACACCTGGATGTACTTCTGCAACTTAGCGGAACACTTCAAAATGCCCTTTATTAATATTGTCTGAGATGGGTCTACCTGTTTTGGGCCAAAAGTTAAAGAGAAGCTGTCCAAAAGCAAGCAGGAGGGCAAAACCGTGCCTGCCTTTGGGATATGGTTTTCTAGCCCACCAGAGGACTTTCTTCCAGAAGGGAGAGAAGAAACTGTGGTTCTGTAAATCTTAAGGTTTTGCACTGAACATGTCTGTGATTACTCCCCTCTCTGCCTATCATAGTGGATGTCACCCCTACTGCATAGATGAACTGCAGAATCAGGGTCTTTTTCCTATAGACCTTTGATATTTTCCTGAATGGTTGCCCAACTACTGTATTCTGAAGGCACTTTTGTGGTGCTTATCCCTGCACCCCTTGGCCTGGACATCCATCACTTGAGATGTATGGGTGCCAAGGATTATAATTGATTTTACATGATTTCCTTTCTTTCTCAACCCCCATATGCAGGAAAACCTCCTGATGTGCCATCCTCTCAGCTGAACGCAGTGGCACTAGAAATGAAAAAGCTACTAGACAAGCAAGTTATCCAGGAGGTACCACCAGACCAGCACAGATCTGTAGCTTACTCATGGCTATTTCTGGTGCCATAGAAAAACAGGAGACCTCAGGCTTATTCTGGGCAGAAGTATTTGAACAGATGAAATTCCAGGTGGTCATAGTATAGTCCATCTTGTTGTTGTTGAGGAAGGATGATTGAATATGCTCAGGAGACCTCCAGGATGCATATTGCTAGATAAAGATAGACATACACTCCAGGAGGTTTCTCCACTTCTGACTTGGGAGCCAGTCACTTCCAGTTCAGATTCTTGCCTTTTGGTCCCACCACAGCCCTCCAGATATTCAAGTGCATGGCAGTGGTTGTCTCTCATCTCATTTTGCAGGGGTTCTAAGTGTTCTGATATCTGGACCACTGGTTCTTAACTGCCCCCACCAGAAATCTTCTTCTTTGACAGGGACTCCTTACTCCACCTTTGCGCACAGCTAGGAATAACTGTCAGCATGGCCAAGTCCAAGATTCAACCAGTTCAAATGAAAGAATTCATTGGAATCTAACTGGATACCAAGTCACAAATAGCTAGACTAGCAAAATCCAAGATTCTAATGCTTCAGCAACAAGCAGTAGTGTTACTCTTACATCAGAAACCACCAGCAAGGTTCATTTTACTTCTTTTCAGCTCAATAGCAACTGCCATTACTATAGTCCCTCTGGACAGGTTTTATATGAGGGTCCTACAGAGGACCCTTGCAGTTCAGTGGTCAATGAGATGTCCACCCATGAATTTTCCAGTGTCCCTCATGAAAATTTGCAAGACTCATATTCAGTGATGGCTAGACAGTTGGCTCTTGGGGCTGACCTTTTGATCTCCCTTCTCCCCTGGCCACAATGACCATGGATGCTTATCAGCTAGGGTGGGGGACTGTTTTTGGAAAGGCTGTCCAAGGCATGTGGTCCTCTTCAGTGGCTAGTCTTCACATCAGTATTCTGGAGATGAGGGCATTCCTCCTAGTTTTACAGGCCTTTCAGGACTTCCTCCCCTGAGTTGTGATCTCCATCCGAACGGACAGTATGCCAGTGGTGTGATGCATCAACAAACAATGAGGAACACAATTTTACTCATTGTGCAAGAGGCTGTGAGGGTTTAGCAGTGGATAATGCCTTCTCACCACTTTCTGATAGCAGCACACTTACAAAAGATGTCCACTAGTAAGTAGATCTGTCCTCCTTCCTCATGAGTAGTCCCTCACTCTGGTAGTGGCAGGTAAGATGTTGAGCTGCTGGTGCTGTGTTGTGACCTATTTGCCCTAGTCCTGCCAGCAGTAAATGTAGCAGGTAATTTTCTCTAATCTGCCAAGAAGGGGAGCTCCTCAGGATTGCTCTGATTCACACTTGCACTTGGTCTTCTTAATGCCTGTCCGCCCACTCCTCTCAACCCAAAGTTTCTGCAGAAAGCAGTGTGGAGCAAAGCTACAGTGATACTAGAGATGCTCCATATCTGCAAGTCTAACTCCTTGTGCATTACTTGGTCGAAAGGCCTAAATCTAATATGTAACTTCAACAATATCTGCTGGAGAGACAGGTTTGTCTCGCAGAGGCTGCCCAATCTCTGGAACAGACTTCCCATACACTTCAAACAGAGTACCTCGCTGACCCTCTTCAAGCGCAATCTTGATGAGTGGATGGGAAGCAAATTTATCCCAGGGGTTCCACCTGTATCCCTCATTGAAAGGGGTGACAGGTGCTGAGTGAAGTTTCTTTTTTGGGGATAAACTCTTGGCTAGGCTTATAAGGGCCCAAGGCCATTAGCCTAGTAACCTACTGTGATCCTATATTCATTGCTTCCTTCTTGCCTTGACAAGTGTCATTTTCTTTCCTCTGGTCTCATCAGATTCACCAATTGTGAGTGCCGAATCCTGCACCAGGTCTTCTCTCTCACCCCTCTTGGAAACTTCACCTAGTCATAGAAGCTCTGAAGTTGACTGCATGGTTTCTCCAGTTCTAATGATGGTTAAGACCGTCTTTTCATCCCAAGTTGTACACATTCTAACTTCATCAAAGAAACATTTGACATGGAAGATTTACAAATTCAAATGGAAAAGATTTTTGATTTGTCTTCCAGTAGGAATATAGACCCTTTTCATTTCTTCTCCTGGCTAGCTTAGACTTTTTGGCTTCTCTTTTTTATAGCGGTTCTTTTCACTCTACTATCAAAGTCCACTTGGCAGCAATCTCCATTGTTTGCATTGAGGAAAATTGGTCATTCATTGCTTCATTGAAATTGTCTAAGGCCTTCTTAAGGGCACCTTCCTGCTGTGACCCCCCCCCCCCCCCTTTAGAGATCCTGTTCCTCCTTGGGATGTTACTATTCTTCTCTAAGCTTTAATGAGATCCCTTTTTGAACTTGCATCCACAGTTGATTTGAAATACCTTTCCCGGAAAACTGTGATTTTGGTAGTAGTTACTTCTACACGAAGAGTATCGGAATTTCATGACCTTTCCTGTAAAGCTCCTAATTTGGTTTTTCACAAGGATAAGCCACTTTGAGAACAAACCCACCCCTTCTCCTTAAGGTGGTTTCTGAATCATCTCTCAACCAGCCTGTCAATCTTCCTGTACTCTTTCCCCATTTTGCCAATAAAGGGGAGTACAAGCTACATATTATGGATGACCATTGTCAACTTATATTTTGCTTGCATTATACTAAACAAATCAGAATGACTGACCAGTATTGTGTCCTTTTCTTCAGCAAAACTGGGTAAAGGAGTATGCAAGGTAACTCTTTATTGCTGGCTATCTGTGTGAATCTTCCATGTCCGCAAAGAGAACGGATTGTCTTTGCTTGCATTTCTTTAAGGCTCACTCTGCCAGGTAAGTTGCTACTTCTACTGCCTTTTTCTGCACAGTACCAACTGATGACATTTGTGCTGCAGCTACTTGGCAAATGTCCAAATGTCATATCTCACTATAAATTGGATTTACAGTCCAGGTCTAGAGCTTCCTTTGGTTCAGCTACCTTGCAAATTTCCTTCCATGAGACTTCCTAAGATTTATGGTAACTGATGACTCTGTCCCATTACCATAATGATACATCTGTGTTGTCTGCCTCTGTCCTTCCTGAACTTCATTCCTTCCTTACGGATGTCATATTTCATTATTTCTGGAGTGAGTGCACTTATTACTCCATGGTTTGGTCATGCACTTTTTAAGTTCTACATTCAGAATTATTGCCCTTTTGCAAATATTTACTATGGTAATAGTATAACAGGTTTGTTATAAGGTATGTGAAATTTAAACAAACCAAGGAACCACAAATAGGCGAAAAAAACTCTCAGAGCCCCAAGAAGTAAATGTTAGCGCTTTCGTTTACTGACATAAGAAAACTTCCTCAAAGTACAAACAACACTGCTTCATTAAATACAAACAATTAATTACATCACCAACACCTAAATTAAGTTCCATGCTCACATTTAAAGAGTTACAGAAATATATAAAATGCTAAATAAAACCATTTCAACACATGAAATGCAAGCTTTAACTTGAACATCCCAAATAAATAAAAATTAAACATTATATCATTTCCAAGAGTGCATAAATTATTCGCTAAAAGCAAACTTTTAAATGATATAAATGCATCAATATATCAATAAAAATAATTGTATAACTTAGAAAATCAGAATTCATCTTTCAAGGGATTTCAATTTAAGGATACATTTAATGGAAAGAAAGTTGTTGAGGCCCGGGAGTGCATGTGCATTGAGCCTTAATTGCCAAGCCAACTCTTTCTCATCCAACCTTAAAAACCAGGGTCCCCCCTAAAATTCTCTCCTATTTTAATATTTGACATGGTTTTATTTAGCATTTTATATATTTCTTTAACTATTTCTTTAAATGTGTGCATGTAACTTAATTTAGGTGTTGGTGATGTAATTAATTGTTTGTATTTAATGAAGCAGTGTTGTTTGTACTTTGTCTGAGGAAGTTTGCTAATGTCAGTAAACGAAAGCGCTAACATTTACTTCTTGTGGCTCTGAGAGTTTTTTTCGCCTATTTGTGGTTCCTTGTTATAAGGTATGGACAAACTCTATCTGTGGTATTGGCTACTAGGAGAGAAATTATGGGTAAGAGGTGGAGCCTGAGCCTTGGATCCAAAGTCTGACAGTGGCCAAAGAAGGATCCTAATTAGATGCATTAACCCATCCTTTGAGAAAGGACTGAAGCAGAGAACACGGATCTGTCATTATGGTATGTACATAACTTTTGTTTAAGTCTCTTCCTACATATCCTTAGGTAGCATAATAGAATTATTTTCGGTACAAACACCTAAATAGGTTCATAGATTATTACTAGGCTAACTGCCCTTGTGGGCCATTTTAAGTCTAGCCAATTGCCCTATGGAAGAATCAAACTCTGTACTGTGTGTTTGTAAGGTAAACACCTTAACCGTTATACCAACCTCCCAACCTACTACTACTTACCATGTCCTCTTAAGTATGGGTGTTGCTGAACTAATTTGTGTGTGGGAACATAGTTTACTGTTATAGCCTTTGTTATATCTTCATTTATTTTATATGCTGAAGAACATGAAACTGTCTCAAAATGTTCCACAACACTGAAATAGCCTTTTCTGGATTTACCCAATACAAAATATCTGCAAATAATGCTATTTTTCTGGGTACCATAGCAGTTATACCCTTGAATTTATGATTCATGAGTCCCTTATTTTCACTGCCAGTGGCTCTAGGTATAAGGCAGATAATAAAAAGTTCCACCCCTACCTGTTTCTTCTTTTCAAACATAACTTGTCAGAAAGGAACCTCCTTACCTTTATTTTTGCTTTTGACTACTCGTATATCTTTATTTACCCAATTATTCTATCAGGAAATGAAAATGCTGCCATTGCCCTTCTCGTAAAATCATAACTAACGCTATTGAATACCTTCTATGCATCAAGACACACTGACAATAATGGGATCTTCATGCACTCTGCATCATTGCTGTGTTAATGTTGTCAAATGTTTGCCTTATTTGAACAAAACCACACTGATTTCTATCTACCAGTTTTGACTACACCTTAGCCATTCTCTTAACTATTATAGACTTAAATGATTTATAATCACAGTTCAGAACTGAAACTGGTGTATATAAAGTTGGATTAAAATGGGTCTTTGCCTTCTTTGAGTAGTACAGCCACTAAAGCTTTCTTCCAATGCTGGTACTGTCCCCCCTTTTTAAATATTTTTATTTTATTAAAAAATTAAAAATATTGTTTAGTATATGCATCTGCACACACATATATGTATATTTGTATGTGTATATATATATATATATATATATATATATATATATATATATATTATATATATAAAACAAAATAACTCTGAAACTTGAAGAACTATAACACTATAAAAGAAAAAACTTCAAAAAACTCACTATATGATACTGAAAAAATCAAACTAAGAGCCTGAAAATGCGCTTCATCCAGTTTAATGTGCTGGACTTCCTTAGAATGTAATATTACACCAAGATTCTCCTATAAATAGCACATATGAATTCTATGACATCATAAAATTCCGGCCAGTGTAGAACTAAATTTTAAATTCAAACAACCATGTTAAAGGTGAATACTTATGAATAATGCATGTAAACTAATGTCATTATATAGGAATAATATGGAGCAGATAGAAAACAAATATGTTAGGACTAGTTAATAGTATAATAATATATTACTAGTAAAAAATAGAGTTCACAAATAGAGAGTACCACTAAAGTAAATGAGTAGACTTTTAACTGCGCCATTTTAAAACACATCTGATGTTTAAATGTTAATTCAAGCCCGGTGGGGTCTCAGCGTTTAACAGCAATTGCCATCTCAGTTCCTTTACTTCCAAAAGAGTGTCTTTATCTCCAAAGAACAGAGGGACATAATCCAGAACCAAAAATTTAAACTGATCAACAGTATTACATGTACTATTGTGTCTGGCTAGTGCATAACTATAATTAGCTTTTCTAATTGCACCAAAATGTTCTTTAATTCTTGTACTCAGTCTTCTAATAGTCTTACCTACATAGAAGGCTGAGCAAGAAATACAAACTGCGGCATAAACAACATAAATAGATTTACAATCAAAATAATGGTTAAAAGAAACAGTAAAATTATTATGCTTAAAGGTGTAGGAAACTCCTGTATTAATCCATTTACAAGAAATGCAGCTACCACAAGTGAACATCCCTTTGTTGGAAACAGTTTGAGGGGAAGTAATTAAAAGAGGGGGTCTCTATTCTCAAATAACAAACGTAGGGGTTTGAATTTTTTGTGTGAAAAAATAGGGTAAGTACCTAATTTTTGATTAACATCATGGCTGGAAGTTAGAATGTCCCAATTATTGAAAAAAACTTTCTTAATAGCAGCAGCATCTCTGCAAATAGGGACGGGAAATGCAGTAAAGCTATCAACTTTATTATTGTGAATATTGTTATTATTGTAGATGTTATTAGTACTCATGTTGCTAATAGACTTGAGATTAGAATGCATACTAATGGAAATATCAGACTCCAAAGTATCATCCAATACTTTAAAGGGGGGGCTAATGATATTAGAAGCCAGCCCACGTATAATAATTGGAGGAAATTTTTCGTATCTCAAATCAGTAATTTCTTTACATATTGAATGTAAAACAGATAGTGGATAGCCTCTGTTCTGTAAGAAATTGGAGAAAATAAGACATTCATTAAGGAAAGTAGCG